>NW_020954572.1:571104-818495 GCF_900497805.2 Vombatus ursinus | reverse complement strand
TAGTAGTAGTAGTAGTAGTAGTAGTAGTAGTAGTAGTAGTAGTAGTAAAAATAATATTGTATGTGAAAGTCACATAGTAGTAGTAGTAAAAATAATATTGTGACTATGTGGAAATCCTATAGTATTAGTAGTTGTTGTTCAGTTGTTTTTCAGTCATGTCTTAACTCTTCTTGACCTCATTTGTGGTTGTCTTTGCAAAGATACTGGAGTAGTTTGTCATTTCCTTTTCCAGCTCATTTTATAGATGAAGAAACTGAGGCAAACAGGGTTAAGTGACTTGCCCAGGTTCACACAGTTAGCAAGTATCTAAAGCCAGATTTGAACTCACAAAAAGGAGTCTTCCTGACTCTAGGCCCAGTAGTCTATCCACCTAGCTGCTCTGTATTAGTAACAATTGTTGTTGTTGTAGTAATATTATGAATATGCGAAAGTCCTATAGTAGTAGTAATAATAATAATATTGTGAGTACATGAAAATCCTATGGTGGTAGTAGTAGTAATAATAATATTATCTATTGTTCCAACTAGCTACCCTGTATTAGGAGTCTTGAAGTAATAATAATATTGTGAGTCTATGAAAGTCTAGTAGTAGCAATAGTAGTAATATTGTGAGTATATGAAAGTCCTACAGTAGTAGTAGGTGGCTCAGTGGATAGAGTGCTGGGCTTGGAGTCAGGAAGAGTTATCTTCATTAGTTCAAATCCAGCCTCAGACTCCAGCTGTATGATCCTGAGCAAGTCTGAACCCTATTTACCTCAGTTTCCTCATCTGTAAAATGAACAAAATAGTAGTAGTAGTAGTAGTAGTACTAGTAGTAATATTGTGATTATATGAAAGTCCAATATTGTAATAGTAGGAGGAGTAGTGGAAGGAGTAGGGCTAGAAGTAGAAGTAGTAGAAGTAGGAGGAGGAGGAGGAGGAGGAGGAGGAGGAGGAGAAGGAGTAGTAGTAGTAGTAGCAGTAGCAGTAGTGTAGCAGTAGTAGTAGTAATATTGTGGAGATATGAAAGCCTTATATAGCAGTGGTAATAATAATGATAATAAGAGCTAACATTTATATAGCACTTACTATGTGCCAGACACTGTGCTAAGTGCTTTATAATTATGATCTCATTTTATCCTCATAGCCACCCTGAGAAGGAGATGCTATGGTTATCCCCATTTTACAAATGCAGAAACTGACACAAGCTGTTATAATGAGTTAATATTAGAACATGTTGCCCCTTAGTTAGCTACCCATAAGAGGAGGAACCACCATAGAATCCCAAATTTGTTGGGGGAAAGCCTAGAATCTAAGGAGAAAGTTGTTGTATTTTAAGCAGATGACATTTCTGTTGACATGGGGATTTTGTTGGTTTGGTGTTTTGGGTGTTTTGGTTTGGGGTCTTTTTTTTTTTACCTTGATTGCTTTCATGCACTTTATTTCAATGGGAAATAATGGAATCTCCTCATTCTTCTCAAGAGTCTTGTAAATCTTCTTAAAATTGATCACGTCATCTGGTCCAATTAGCAGCAAACTGAGACCTTCCTTAGCTGCTCGAGCTGTTCGGCCACTCCGGTGGACATATATCTCTGAGGTTCGAGGGACCTTCAAAACAGATCAACATTAGGGACACTTATGGCTGGGATCAGAGGATGCTTACGTGAAGGCTAGAGCTGACCCTTGGAAGGATGGGGTATGCAGATTCTTCTGGTGAAAAATAAACACAGCTGTGGAATGAGTTAGCCTTTCCTAGAATCAGAGATAAGATGGCAAAGTAACAGCTTCTATTTGTGCCATACGTGGCACAAGAGGTACCATAGTGAAGGGGAGAGAGTGCCAGCCTTGGCACAGGAAAGGCCTTGTTTCAAGTCCCACTTCTGATCCATACCCTGGTTCTGTGACCCTGAGTAGGTCACTTACTTAACCTCTCAGTAATGTGGGTCAATAAGTTGCAAAAAAAAAAAAAAAAGTGCTGACCTACATTGGTAGATGGAGTTTCCTCACCTGGGAGGGCCAGCCCCATCCCTATATTGGCATAATGTTTTATGGTTTCTTCTATTAAAGTTCTCCTCTGATGCCTCATTGAGACTCAGAGGTGACCTTGGGTTACTGGAGGGTTATACTAGTACCATTCAAGTTCTAACAGGTCTATAACATGGTGGACAGGCTTTGGGCCAAGGCCCAGTGACAGACTGTGTGCCCATTGTCCGAATATCAGCCTCTGATATAATCATCTGAATTATGGAGACAGGGCAGCTAGGTGGCGAATTGGATAGAGTGCCCGGTCTGGAGTCAGGAAAACCTGACTTCAAATCTGGCCTCAGCCATCTACTAGCTGTGTGATCTCGGGCAAGTCACTTAACCCTGCCTGCCTCAGTTTCCTCATCTGCAAAACAAGCTGGAAATGGCAAATCACTCCAGTATCTTTGGCAAGTAAACCTCGAATGGGGTAGTGAAGAATTGGACATAACTGAACAAGAACAAGAACAATCAGAGAGACTCGTGACCAGGCTGTTCACAGGGTGACGAATTTTTCAGCCACAACTCTGCAAGACCATCTCCTAAGGCGGAAGAGGTGGGGGGAATAGGGAGAAAGAGTCCCCACAATTACAAAATCCCAGATCCCTACAGTCTCTGTAGGACTCAGAAACAGTATCTTCTCTGATCTTCACAGCAACCCTTTGAGGTACGTTAGGGACAGCCACTCCTGTCACCCCCAATTTATAGAGAAGGAAACAGAGGCCCAGAGAATGAGGTAACTTGTCTGAGTGGGAGGGCTGGGACTCAAACTCACATCTTCTTACACTCTTTTTGCACCACAGTTCACTGCGTCAAACCACAATGGATGAATCTAAGTGCATGTGAGGCTCTGTGAGGTTTTTAAAAATCTATTTAAGCTCTTACAGTCCTGGGGCTGACCTCACTTCTACAGTGCCTGGAATTGCAGAGGCACAAAGGCTCTAAGCTGTGGTTTTTATGGTGAAGATGCCCTGCAGATAGATTCCTCAGTATTAGCAAAGTTCAAACTGAAGAAGAAAGAGGAATAAACTAGGAAACGTATGTTCTGTCCCTGGCTCTGGTTACTTACTAACTGTGTGATCTTGGGCAAGTCAAAGGGCTGCAATTTCCTCCTAGAATTGGATAATAAAATTTCTGCAGAAATGATAAATAATCACCCTCTCTACCTCATAGGATTATTGTAAATGTCAGATTAACAACAAACAAGTTAATTAACAATTAACACATTAACAAAGTTGACTAAAGTCCTTCCATTCTTAACAGTCTATCATTGGAAGCAGTGACTGCACCAACACATTCTTCTAACTGGCAGGGACCTTAAAGATCATCTCTTTCATTATTTTAAATATGAAGACTACAGGAGGAAGAGACCTGAATGACAACCTGGTCCAATCTCTTGCCTGGTAAAGGAAATCCTCTGTATGGCACTCCTGACAGGTCATCACCCAGCCTTTCTACTCAACACCTCCAAGGACAGGGGACTCACTAACAGAGGCAGCGCATTCCACTATCAGATAGCTAGAGCTGGTCCCCTGGATCCCTGATCTCACTAGCATGGGGAAATCTTCACTAGTGGTAGTAGCAGTAGGAGTGGGAGTAGGAGTAGGAGTAGTGAAAGTAGTAGTAGTGGTGGTAATGTTAGGAGTAGTGATAGTAGTGGTGGCAGTAATAGTAGTGGTATGACAGCAGTAGCAGAGGTGGTGGTAGTAGTAATAGTAATAGTAGAAGTGGTAGTAGAGGTAGTAGTAGTGGTAATGTCAGTAGTGGTGATAGTAGTGGTGGCAGTAATAGTATAATAGTAGTAGTAGTGGTGGTGGTAGTAATAGTAGAAGTGGTAGTATTAGTAGTGGTAGTACTGGTAATGGTATTAGTAGTGGTGGTGGTGGTGGTAATGTAGTAGTAGTAGTAGTAGCAGTAGTAGTAGCAGTAGCAGTAGCAGTAGTAGTAGCGGTAGTAGAGGTAGTGGTAGTGGTGGTAGTGGTAGTGGTGGTGGTGGTGGTAGTAGTAGTAGTGATGGTAGAGGTAGTGGTGGTGGTGGTGGTGGTGGTGGTGGTGGTAGTAATACAACAACAACAACCAGCATTTATATAGAGCTTTAAGGTTTGCAGAGTACTTTACAAATATCTCATTTTATCCCCACAACAACCCTCCCAGGAAGGCGCTATTAACATCCTCATTTGAGGATACTGAAGTAGACCAAGGCTAAGTGACTTGTCCAGAGTCACAAAGCTACTAAGTGTTTCAGGCTAGATTTGAACTAGAAGGCAACTCCTAGATGTAGAGGGCTTGGATTGAAGCCCCACCTATGCAGTTCACTGTATCAACCTGGGTAAGTCACAACCTCCCTAGGCCTCAGTTTCCTCATCTGTACAATGAGGCATTACACTGCAAGGCCTCTGAGGACCCTTCCAGTCCAACATCTATGATCTACTTCTCTGTAACTTCCATACAGGGATTCTAGTTTGGCCTTTCTGGAATGAAAGAAAACAAATTCTAATTCCTCTTTCACATAACAATAGCCCTTCAAACATAGAAGGTCATTCCCCCTTCCCTATCACGCCATCCCCACCCCCAGCACTGGTCTACTCTTCTGTAAGCTAAACATCCTCCATCCTCAATTCCTTCAACCGTTACTCCCACTGATCACCTACTTCTGGCACACACCAGTTTACCAATGTCCTTCCTAAAATGTGGTCCTTAGAACTGAGCATCCTCCTCCAGATGCGGTCTGGCCGGGGCAAAGCACGGCAACGCTCTCACCTCCCCTGCCTGGACTCTTTGCCTCTCTCTGTTACTGCCACTGATGATGGAGTTAGCTTTTTGGATTGCCACAATGAGACTATGTTTAGTCTAGCCCCATCAAATGACCCTGTTCTTCTCATGAGCAGCTGCTTTTTTTAAACCCCAGTATAGGGCTTCACCCTACACAAGATGGGAGGTTATCTAAAACATATGAGTGATAAGAGGCATCTGAAATCAATGGTTTAGAGCGGAATGGAGCTTTCAAACCTTTGAGGGGGATATTCTCTCCCTAAATAAATGTTATCAGTTATTGAGAAAAGGAAGCCATTTGCAGCTCCTAAGCTGGTTCCGTATCATCTGATGATCCTTTTGAGGTGTGCCTCTTCTCTCACTAGTGTAGGCTAGGAATTGTCAAACCCACAAATGCCCCCACATATGCTCACCTGATAATGAATGACATGCTGAACATCTGGAATATCCAAACCCCGAGCAGCAACGTCTGTTGATAGAAGAACACCACTGTAGGGGAAAGGAGGGTATTCAGTACCACTGAAAAGGAAAAATCCTTCTGCTGAGAACCACCAGTCCCTGGGTTAGTCTACACAGAGAGAACTGTTAAGGTAAGTTCAGGGGTCTTCTTGAAGTAATTTGGTATCTGAGGAAGCAGCAGGATACAGAGGGGAAAAAATACTGGTCTTAAGTATTATAACTCATTTTATATACATATATATATATAATAAGCTATATAACCTGGGCCAAACTATGTAACCCTTTACCTCTCTGGGTCTCATTTTCTCATCTACAAAATGAAGAAGTCAAGGCAGATGGTACCTAAAAGTCCTTCTAACCTTAAGGTTCTTTCTAGCACTAATATTCAGGACAATTCTAGTGTTAAACATTCTACACTCTAAGTTCCTGTTTAGCCTTGACTTCACAAAGAGCACATTGAGTCTAGCCACATCTAACAATTTATGCTCCATGTTCCAAGGTCCCTCCTAACCCTAACAGTCCAAGTTTTATTGTATGAAAGGCAATAAACTATTTGCTATAGAAATGAGCCACCCATTGATCTGACAACACATGCAGAATGACACAGCCCATTCTAAGCCCCTTCTTTGGAACTGAGGGCTTGGAAGCTGACCTCGCTAGCCTGCTCCTGTCCTACCTCATCCCTTATCCTGCCCACAGTTTGAACTCTGCTATTACTGAAGAATCTGCAGGGCATCTTCACCATAACAAACACGTTTCTGGTGCCCATGTGGCTCAATGCAATTCCAGGGGCTGTAGAAATGAGGTCAGCCCCAGGACTGTAAGAGCTCAATTAGACTGAAAAATACTCTCTCCTTTTGCTGGATGAAGTTTCACAATGAGTCAGTCATTGCTCAGCAAGGCTGCAGTGGCTGAAAGGCTACCGAGCCAGGGAGGCGGGGAGGAGGAAGGGGCAGGAGGACAGACATTTCAGAGGGACAAGACCAACCCCACAGACAGAGAAGCTTCAGTTCCCTCCCTCGGGCTCTCCTGGCCTGTTTGTAAGGGGTTCGGGGCCGCCTCCACTGTCGGCTTACTTGTCTCGTTCAGCAAACCGCTCTAGGTTTTTTAATCTTTGCTTCTGGTGCATGTTCGCATGCAAAGGAAGTGGATCTCGGTCCAGAATGGAGAGGAGTGCTGTGAGTCGTTTGATACAGTCAATGCTATTGGCAAAGACCATGGTTCTCCCCGGGTACTGAAGCAGGAAGTAATAGAGATAGAAGTCCTTCTCTTCTTTGTCGCAGTGGATTTTGGTCTCCGTCAGGGTCTCCACTGTGGCCTCTTTCCTTGTTAAGTCTATCACCTTTGGTTTCCCCCTCATCCCAATCTTCTGCATTAGCATGTCCAGCTTGCCTGTCTTGTCTATTTTCTTGGCATTTTTCTTTTGAAACACTCTGGCAGGTGCCTGGTGGACCAAAGTCAGCGTGGCAGAAAATACAAATGTCTGTCTTTGTGGATTATACTGGCTGTCATTCAGCATTTCCACCAACTGGGAGAGTTCAACAAAGTGGCCTCTTTCAACCATTCTATCTGCCTCGTCAATCACAAGGCACCTGTCCAAGCAAAACACGGCTGTTAGTCAAGGACCCAGACCCACGCTCCATTCCTCAGGCCCCCAAAGGCACAGAAGGCTGACACCGCACACAATCTCAAAAAACTACCTTCATGACGCTCTAGCCTCTGCTTGTTGGATGCACAAAATCACAGACTCAGGATCTGAGGTCACCTAAGCAAGAATCCCCTCTGCCATAGCCTTGATATTACAAAGGACAGACTTACACTATAAAACATGGTGTTCATATAATGGTGACCCAGCCTCTGACTTAAATCTGCAGTGAAGGAGAACTCATTATCTCTTGTGGAAGCCTATTTCACTCCAACTCTTAGGAAGTTTCTCCTTATGGGCAGCTAGGTAGTGCAGTGGATAGAGTGCCAGGCCTGGAGTCACGAAGAAGATTCATCTTCCTGAGTTCAAATCCAGCCTCAGACACTTACTAACTGTATGGCCCCAGGCAAGTCACTTAACTTCTATCTGTCTCGGGTTCCTTATCTGTAAAATGATAATAATAGCTCCTACCTCCCAGGGTTGTTGTGAGGATCAAATGAGATAATATTTGTAAAGCCTTTAGCACAGTACCTGGCACATAGAAGGCACTTAATAAATCCTTTCTTTTTACTTCCTTTGGGCCAAGCAGAATAACAATCTCTGTCCCATGGGGCAGTTCTTAAGATACTTGGCTAAGTACCACAGCCCCATTTCAACTTCTTTTCTCTAGGTTAAACATACTCAGTTCCATCAACCAGTTTTTAAACCGCATTGTCTCCAGTCCCTTATCATCCTGGACATTCTCCTACTTAGAAGTTAACATATCATACTCCAATTACCGTCTGCCCACAGTAGGGTACCAATGGGATGGATGCTCATCTCCTTCATCACAGACAGTGTGTCTACCGATGCAGCCCAAGATGATGTAAGCAGTTTTGGCTGTATTACACTGCTAACTCATGCTGAGTTTGCAGACCACTAGGACCCCCAGGTCTTTTTCAAATTAATCTAATCACTCTCTCTCCTATACTGTATTCCTAGAATTGATTCTTTGAACCAATTTCTTTTTTTAATCTAAAACTCTGAGGCTAGCAAACATTGTACACATTGATAATGTCAGGGGAGCTCCAGTGAAGCCCTCTGGGACAAAAATGAGGCCTGCCATCCAGGCCATGTTACTAAATTGCTGGGAAAAAACCAGGGTAACTGGATAACCAGGTCACCTAATTAGGAACAGGCTGGATAGAGGGGAAGAAGGCTAGAGTTCACAAAGGCTCTTACCTGAGCTGCTTGAGATTTGAGAGGTGATGATGCTGCTCTTTAATTAGCTCCCACAGACGCCCAGGTGTGGCAATCACAATTTCTGGCTGGCGAGTCAGCATCCTTTGCTGTTTCTGAGGAGCCATCCCACCAACCAAGAGAGCAGTTTTGATGCCTGGAACACAAGATATAAGGATCTCAAGCATAATGGGGCTTCTAATTTGCTAGAATAATCAGCAAGAGAGGGGCAGTGACATATAGCAGGGAGAGTTGGCTTCAAAGCCAGGAAAACCTAGGTTCGAGTCTTGCCTTTGACCCATACCAGCTGAGCAACCCTGGGCAGTCACTCCCAGAATCCTAGGCAACTCTCTAAGATGTTTAAGTTGCTAAGAAGGTACCAACCTGCATTGATAGGGGGAATTTCCTCACTTAGGGTTTACTTACTTTTTCCTAATTACCCCTATGTAAATGCTGGGCATCTACTACACACCCAGAAGGTGCAGCTCTCCAAGTCCACAAAGAGTGCAGCAAATACCCTGTGACCCTGCTTAAAAGGATTTTGACCAGGCTAAAGATTTTGAGAATGTGTTAATATCTTAAGGATAGTATGAAAAGGGAGACAGAGGAGTCTGGTGACCAGTAAGACCATTTTCAAGTCAGGAGGGCTGCATGGAAAAGGTGACATTAGGGCTAGGCAGAGAAGGATCACTGAATTTCAGCTTTGGGAGGGATCTGTCTTGGTGGTCATCTAAAGAACTCCCTATACAACTCACCCTGCAAGTGGCTGGTCATCTAACCTTTGCTTTTAGACCTTCACTATTAGGGAACCTATCATCTCATATCTCATGGACAGCTTTCATTTTTAGGAAGGTTTTCCTAACATCAAACATAGCTGAGCCTTTCTGCGATATTTTTTTTGGCCAGTTCTTTTCTGTGAAGCCAAAGGCAGCCATGTGGCACAGTAGAGAGGGTGCCAGGCCTCTAGAGTTCAAATCCAGCCTCAGACACTTACTGACTATGTGACTTTGGGCAAGTCATTTAACCTGTTTGCCTCAGTTTCCCCAACTGTAAAATGAAAATAATAACAGCACCTACTTGTAGGGTTGTTGTGAGGATCAAATGAAATAACTGTAAAAGTACTTAGCACAGGGGCCAGTAGGTGGCACAGTGAATAAGCACTGCCCTGGAGTCAGGAGGACCTGGGTTCAAATGAGGCCTCAGACACTAGCTAAGTGACCCTGGGCAAATCACTTCACACCCATTGCCCCCCCACTCCCTACCCCAAAAAGTACTTAGCAGAGTGCCTGGCACACAGCACATGTTGTATCTACATGCTCTCTGCCCTCCCCCTAAAAACAAATCTAATCCCTTTCCCACATGACAGACTTCCAAGTATTTAAAAACAGCTAGCATGTCCCCGAGCCTTCCCTTCCCCAAACTAAATTGGTCCCTCGACCAATTTTTATATGATATTGGCTTTAGGCATCCCACCATTCTGGGTGCCCTCTTCTGTAACTGACCACAATGCTGTAGGGAAGGTCTAGTCAGGACAGATTAGCCCAAGATCACATTAGCTTTCCTGGCAGCCACATCACACGGCTGACTCTCACTGACCTTAAGAATTCATTCAAACCAAATTATTTTACTCAGGAAAAAATAATAACAAAGTTCATTTGGAAGAGCAAAAAGTCAGGAACTTCAAAGAAACCAGGAAAAAAGATGTAAATGAAGTACATTCAGCAGTATTCGACCTTAAACTATACTACAAGGGAGAACATTGTTGAAGCGTAAAAAAGAATAATTTCGATTATTTTAAATTAAAATTTTCTTGTCTAAATAAAACCTATGTAGCCAAGAATAGAAGGAATGTAGAAAATTGGGGAAAACTTTCATAGACAATCTCTAAGACAGGATATGACTGGGTTGGAATATTACTGTGATGTAGGAAAAGATGAGCTGGTTGATTTAGAAAAAACATGGAAAGACTTGGACTTACGAAGGAAGCTGCTATCTACCTTCAGGGAGAAGAGATGACAGGTAGAAATAAGCACAGTACAGTTTTACATATATGTGTATGTTTACAGATATCTGTGTGTATATACATATGTACATATGTGTGTATACATACAAACACACACATACATACACACACCCTTAATTGTAGCTTTCTTTAGGGGGAGGGAGGAAGGAAGGGAAAAAATAAAGGAAAAAGTGCACAGCAAAGAACAAAAGAAAACCAACAAGGAAGCAAAGAAAAGCTGGGCAGCTTTGAAAACAGTGTGTAGTATTCATTATATATATAGGTTTTCTTTAAATGGAAATTTATTGTTTTATACTGAATCCTCTCTTATGATCTTCTGTGTACATGGCAGTAATTTTTTTCTTTTCTCATTTTGTATTTAAGTTTAAAATTTTAAAATTTTCAAAAAAAAAATTCATGCAAATCCTTAGATAGTTTTCAAACGAATTGTTATCTAGCCATGTGTTCCCATTTCTAGTTTGTCAAGCTGTTTTTTAAATCCTGGGCTCTGACATCCAGGCTGCCGATCATCCCTCCTAGCTCTGTGTCATCTGTATGTTTTACTAGGATGCTATCTTTGCCTTTATCCAAGTCATTGCTATAAATGGTAAACAGCACAGGCCCAGGCACAGATCCTCGGGGCCCTCCTCTGCAGGCTGCCTTCCAAATGAACAGCGGACCATTAGTGACTGTCATTTGAGTGTAGGCATTCAGATGGTTCAGAATCTACCTCATTCACTATCTCTTACCTACCCCACATCTCTTAGCTGGGAAGAGGGATATGGGGAAAGCTCTAGAGGTTATCCAACTGAAGGGAAGGCCATGAGCAAAAGCTAAGAGGCAAGAAAATATGAGGTATGTTCAAGGAATAACCACTTTATACAACTGGAATGCTGGCTGGCCTATAAAAGAGTAAAATGATATTTATATCATTTTTCTAATATTTCTTAGAATCAGAAGGAACCTCAGAGGTCATCTACTGAAATTTCACTTAACAGATAAGAAAATGGATACCCACAGAGATGAAACTTCAAGGTCACACAGCAACTGAATGGCAGAGGAGAGACCAACAGACAACACCCCAAATCCTCTTCTAGAATGTCTTTCATAACATCACTCAATTTAGCATTTACCCAGTGCCTCATGAGTACAGAATACTATGAAAAGTCCTGAGAAAGACACAGAGCTCAGATAAGACACAGTATCCACTCTAATGGCATTCTGGGTTTCATGGGGGGGGGGGATGAGACACAAACACAGGTGATTTCTGTACACAACGTTACATGATGAACACAATGGAGAGGTACAAAACATAAGGCAGAGGTAAGATCCAAGGGTTGGTACCAACCAAGGGGACTAAAGGTGGCTTCCAGGAACTTAAGACAGTCAATCAATCGATGAATAAGTATTTACTAAGTGCCTCCTATGAGTCAGGCACTAAGGATACAAATACGATGACTAAAGCAATCCTTGCCAACAGGCAGCTTGCATTCTAATATTCTAAGGTCAGGGCAAAAGATACGGATTTAGAGGGAGTAAATGAAGCTATGTATGGAAGTGAATGAAAGTGCTGAGAGATTAACATTTATCAATAATAGCTAACATTGAGATATCATTTTACACCTATCAGATTGATTAAAATGATTGAAGGGGAAAGCAAAAAATGTTGGGGGGGATGTGGAAAAATTAGGACACTAATTCACTATGGGTGGAACTGTGAACTGATCCAGCCATTTTGGAGAACAATCTGGAATTATGCCCAAAGAGTCATTAAACTGCCATACTCCTTGGCCAGGCAATACCACTACTAGGTCTATTTCCCCAGATGATTAGGGAAAAAGAAAAAGAACCTGTATGTTCTAAAACAGTTATAGCAGCTCTCTTTGTGGTGGCAAAGAACTGGAAATTGTGGGGATGCCCATCAATTGGGGAATGGCTGAACGAGCTGTGGTATACGATCATGATGCTGTGCTGTAAGAAATGATGAGCTCGATGATCTTAGGAAAGGATGGATAGACTTGCATGAAATAAGGAAGAGCAAAATAAACAGAACCAAGACAACATTAGTAATACCAATACTGTTTTAAGAAAAACTGAGCAGCTAAGTCATTTTGACCATTTGTAAATGCCCAAATTAATATAATACCCAAGTTAATGACCTATGGAAGAAGATACTATCTGTACACAGAGAAAGAACTGATAAACAGAAATATGTATAGA
Source organism: Vombatus ursinus (assembly GCF_900497805.2). Taxonomy (NCBI): domain Eukaryota; kingdom Metazoa; phylum Chordata; class Mammalia; order Diprotodontia; family Vombatidae; genus Vombatus; species Vombatus ursinus. The sequence goes on along the minus strand of NW_020954572.1, from coordinate 806,179 downwards.
ATGGTTTTACATATATATACATATTTGTGTCTAATGGTAGCCATGGGTGGGAGGGTAGGGAGGAAAGTTACATAATAACTTTATTATATATTTAAAAGGAATAGCAAGTTGTCCATAATAGATATGCAATTTTATGAGCAATCATCTTTTTTTCTATTCTACTATGTTACAGAAATGCTTGTTTAATTTCTTAAGTTCAGAACAAAGTAATAATAAAAAATAAAAATAATAGCTGACATTAATAGAACACTTTAGGGTTTGCAAACATTACATATAGAGAGAAAGAAGAGTCAAGAACAGAAATCAGAGAATATCCACTTTAAAGAATATTGGGATATGGAACAAGAGAGACAAAAAGGGGAAGGGAGAGGGAGAGGAAAAGAGACCAAGAGAAAGGAGGGGAGAGAAAGCAAAAAGAGGGAGGGGAGGAGAAAGGAAGACAGAAAAGGAAGGGAGGGAAAAAAGAGGAAGGCAGAGGGAAAGCAAAAAGGGAAGGGAGACAGGAAGGAGATGAAAAAAGGGAGAGAGGGAAGGAGAGGAAACAGGGAGAGAGAAGTGATGGGGAGAATTAGAAAGAAAGAAGGGAAAGAAAAAAGAGGGAGAGTAAGAGGAGACAGGGAGAGACAGAGATAGATAAGGTTAATCCTATTTAACCAATCTTATTTACCACCATTTCCCCAAAACAGAGCCTCCACTGTAATTATTAGTGAAAGTGAAAGCTAGAGCCAAATCTGTGAAGGGTGTTGAATACCAGGGTAAGCAATTTGGATGCTACTGATGAGGCAAACTATATCCACAGTAAGCACTTAACATGTCAGCTTTCAAATGCCTACACTGAACAAGAATGTGCAGCCTTCCTGGGGCCAGAGTTGCCAGCAAGCCTAGGAGCTGCTAAAAGACCAAGGAGTTGGAAGGCAGGGCCCTTGACACTGACAAGGGACTTGATCCAATAAGAACCCTGAAGCAGCCCAACAAAGCAACCTGAGGACAGTCCACATGGCGGATGTGTGGGATTCTAGGTAACAGAAAGGGGAGGGGGATGGGACAGGCCTGATCTTGGGACAAACAAAACCTCAGTCCCTCTCTTCACACTCACACCCAAACACTGCATGAGTTCCGAAACAAGTGGCATGAATCTAAGAACCACCAGTGATAAGAAAAAAATAAAAACCCACTGGGAAATGAAGTAGTTGATATTTTTTCATGTCTTTCAAGAGATTCTGCCTTGAGAAGAAGACAGAATGGTGAAAAAGTCCCCTTTGGTTCACGGACCTAGAGTTAGTTCTCCTGGCATGCAGGTCTAAACACGAGACTCCCCCTATTGTCTTCAGGATAAACTCCACTCATTCATTTTTAAAGCCCTGCACAAACTGTCCCCAAACAAGATCCAGCCTCGATGGGCTTTCCCCCACTCTGAAATCCAGTTAAACTGCCCTACTCTCTGTTCAGCACACAATACACTCTGCTTCCATTTCTAAGCCTTTGCATTCACCATCCCCCTCCCTGGAATGCCGGCTACCTCACAGAAGTCCTCGCTTTTAAGACACAGGTCAAATACCATCATTTACATGAAACCTTTCTTCATCCCCTCACCAGCTAAAGCTCTCTCTCTCTCCCAAACTACCTTATATTTAACCACTTTGTATATATTTTTATTTATTAACTTTATGGTGAATATATTTGTATATGCACTTGTTATCTCACCTATTAAAATGTAAGCTGAAGCTAAGGATTGTTTCATTTTTTTGTGCCTGGATCCCCAGAACCTAGGATGGTACTTGTAAATCCTTAACAAATAAGAGTACCGGGCCTGGAATCATGAAGACCTGAATTCAAATCCAGCCTCACATATTTACTAGCTGTGTAACTCTGGGCAAGCTACTTATCTTTGGTCATCCTCAGTTTCCTGTATTTGTAAACTGTATCCTGACTACAGAATCTGTAAAATGGGGATAATCACAACAGGGTTGTTGTGAGGATCATGAACACTTAGCATATTGCCTGGTACATAGTAAGCACCTCATAAATGTCACCTATCATCATTATCATCCTGATTGACTAATCGACAGAAGGCACCTAAGGTCATCTAGTGTAACCTCTTCATTTTACAGTTGGGGACACTGAGGCCTAGGGAGGTTAAACACCTTACCCAATGTCACAAAGCTAGTAAGCCATGAAAATTACATATATTCTGTATTTGAGTCATTTTATATTTTATATATCAACCTAAACCTTTTCTTTGTCTCTGAGCGAGGACGCTCATGGGTTCAAAAGTTCAGTCTCCGTCTCTCAAGTCAGAGGCAGAAGTTTGGTTTTCCAATTGATCATTTTTAATGAAAGAAAAAGAAAAACTCTGAGCTAAGTTTAGGGGTTCAATACTCTCATATAACACTGATTCTAATGGAACTGTTATCTCAGCACTACCCGCAAATCACTTTGTGCCAAGGAAACTTGTTATCCTTCATAATTTCATCTCCTAAGAAATTCCATGACATTTCTGTTATCCTTGACCTGGTCCCATCTTTGCTTATCCTTGCCCAATTAAAGGTGGTTTTCTCTCATTCCCAGGAGCGAGTGAGTCTACTATCCCTGGTCTGCTATCAACAGCCTCAGGAACCAGCTGGGTCCCAAAAATCCATGAAGCAGAGAGTGGTGGTCCCATATGTGTGCAGGCCCATTTTCCTTGGTATAACCAATCATAATTCCTCACCCTCCCATGATGATGCCAACCCTATAATCAATTGTACTATTTCCTCACTTGCCCTGTTCTGTTCTTTGTTCTATGCTTATAAAAAGAAGTTACATCTCCAATCACTGGTCTTGGGTTCACCCTGAGGCCGTCATTAGACCCACAACTCCGTGCCCTACTAATAAACTGCTATCTTGCTTGGAGAAGCAAAGCACAAAGCACAAGAAATGGAATTTGAACCCAAGTCCCCTAGCTCCAATCAGTTCTCTTTCTACTCTGCCACCTCGTAGCTATTCATATTCTGTTTAAATAAATTAAATCAGGGGTTAGATCAAGCTGAGACAGTACAAACAGTAGGAACTCCAGACTGAGGGTCAGGAGCCCTTACTAGATGCATGATTCTGGACAAGCTGTTTTCTCTCACTGGCTCCTAGTTTTCTTATCTATAAAATGAGAATGATTTCCACCTATTTTATAAGGTTGTTGTGAGAATTGTGTAAGATAATATATAGGTATTATCTTACTGAGTAAGATAATATATATGTGTATATATACACATATACATAGATACATACACATGTATATATACACACAGATATACATAGATATGTGTGTGTTTATACATATATAATATACATATACATATATGTATGGCTATCATCAGTAGCAGAAAAAAGGTAATTATTATAATTACCACATTCTGATGAGTTGGAAAACCACATTTCTTGTGACTCAGTAACTGTGGTAGCTTTCAGGATGAGGTAAAGGCTAAACGTCACCATGTTCTTCTCTAAAATATAAAACTTTTAAAATCAGCTAATTTACCATGAAGTTAGTGCCTACCAGGTAGGGGGCCCAGGTAACCACAACACAAGGCCACACGGGGAGAGAGACGTGAGGGAAGTTTACCTGTAAACTTGGCCACAGCATCAATATGGTGTTTGACTTGGACGGCCAGTTCTCTAGTGGGTGTCAGAACAAGTCCAAGCAGAGGGTTACTTCGATTTCTGTGATGAGCAGGCTTTTCCTCATCCAACTCCAGCTTTATGTCGCCTGGATTGTGAGATGGGTCTCCGTCCTCCTCTTCTTCCCTTTCCCCTGGCAGAGGGTTCGACGTTTCACTCCCGTCGTCAGAAGAACCGTCCACATCCACCAACGACTCTCCATCCTCAGAGAGACTTTCGGCCTGCTCCTGGCTAGCCTGCTTCTGTTCCTCCTGCCAGCGCAACACTGAGTGAATCATCGGGATGGCAAAGGCAAGGGTCTTCCCGCTTCCTTGGAGGAAGAAAAGAGAGCCAACAGAAAAATACAAGCAGTTCAGGACTGGGATTTTTTTTGCTTTGCTTTGAGCAGCAGATGGCCCTAGAGACAAGTTACGCAGCTAGACATACTAGCACGACTATTGAGCAGCCATGATGACGGAATGGATAGCTAGCCTCCAGGCCACAAAGGTTCAAATCCTACCTCTGACATATATTGGCTATGTGACCCTGGACAAGGTGCTTATCCTCTCAATGACCCCAGATAATTCTCTAAGACTCTAAGTTACAGAACAAGTGCTAATCTGCATTACTAGATGCAGTTTCCTCCCTGGGAGCTATCTCTACCAAAGAAATCACAGGTCTGGTCCAAAAAAAAAACAAAAACCGTTACTATTGTAACAAAGATAATGTTGATGACAGTGATGGTAGCCATCATAACAGCAACTCACATTTCTGTAATGTTTTATACTTTACAAAACATTTAAGTAAAGAGTGCAAACAGCACCCTTTCCCTGTGAAATATCTAGGGACAGGTATGTGATGGGGTAGAGAGCTAGGCCTGGAGTCAGGAAGACCCCAAGTTCAAATCTGGCCTCAGGTCCTAAGAGCTATATACATGACGCTGGCCAAGTTCCTTACCTTGTCTGCCTCAGTTTCCTCATCTGTAAAATAAAGACAATAACAGCACATACCTCCCAAGGCTGTTGTGAGGATCAAATGAGATAATACTAATAAAGTGTTTTGCAAACCGAAAAACACTACATAAATGTGGTGTTACTACTGTTAATAATAACACCATATTTATGTTATTATTATTATCAATAATAATAATAATCATGATGTGGGATTTAAACCTAGTACTAATCATGGCTTTGTAATTTACAAAAGGCTATTCAACAAACATTAAGTACTTACTCTATGCAAAGACACGGTATCACTTAAAGGTACGGCTAATGTTTTCCAAAGACTTTTTCCTCACAAAATCACTAGACAGTCATGCAAGGTTCAGTAACCCTACTTAACAGATGAAGAAACTGAGGGAGGGACACACACACACACACACACATACACACACACACACACACACCCCACACTCACTTTCTCTCTCTGTCTCTGCTACAAAGTTAACAGAGCCTAACAGGTTGCCAAGGCACCCATTATCAATAGGCCCATTTTAGAGATGACAGCACTGACGTAGAGAGGTAAACAAAAAAGTGAAGACTGTCTCTCTCTCTCTATCATCAAATGCCTTATGCCCATGACCCATGGCCTCAGAGGTTTACACTTAAATTTGTAAGACCAGCGATGGACATTTATATAGGGCATAGGACTTCTCATGCAATGCCTCATTTGGTCCTTACAACAACCGGGTAAAGCATTTGCTATTATTTATTCTCATTTCATAGATCTGGAAACAGGCCGGGACAGGTTGTGTAGGACCACAAAACTAGTAAATGTCTGATGAGGCAAGATCTGAACCTGGCCAGGTATTCCTAACTCCAGACCTTGCATACCAGCCACCATATCGTGCTGTGTAGAGGCACTTGGTGCATGGGACCCAATATTCAAAAGGCACAGGATTAAAAGGGGAGTGGTATGTGAGTGAGGAGAGATATGATGCACAGAAATATTGATATTAATATACTGATATAAGAAATTCCATATACCAGGAGAAGTACTCACAGAGTAACATTATTTTAGTGTTGGAAGTAATGGCCACGGGGTTCAAGTGATAAACCAAAGGAACCCCAACTACAACATATATGACAAGTGGTCATCTAATAATACTAAAAGTTAACATTTACATAGCACCTATGTTCCAGGCATTATGCCAGGCACTTTACAATTATTAACTCATTTGATCCTCACAACAACCCTTATCTCCATTTTATAGGTAAGGAAACTGAGGTAGTCAGAGGTTAAGTGATTTGCCCAAAACACAGAGCTTCTAAGTGCTTGAGGCCAGATTTGAATAAAGGCTTTCCTGACTCCCAGTTAGTGCTCTATCCACCTGAAGACCCTGAATGAGGGGCAGTCTTCTACAGCAGAGACAGCAGCCCTCACAACTCTGTCAGGATGTTATCCTGACACCATGCCTTACATGTGCCTGTTTCAAACTTTCAACAGCAGGATGGTGGTGGTGCTGTCATTCAGTCATTTTCTGTCGTGTCCCCAACTCTCTGTGACCCCATCTGGAGTTTTCCTGGCAAAGATACTGGAACAGTTTGCCATTTCCTTTTCCAGATCATTTTACAGATGAGGAAACTGAGGCAAACAGGGTTAAATGACTTGCCCAGAGTCTCACAGCTAGTAAGTGACTGAGGTTGGATTTGAACTCAGGTCCTCTTGACTCCGGCTGCAGCACCCTATCCAGCATACCACCTGGCTGCCCATACCACCAATACAGTATAATGAAAAAAACACTTGATTTAGAGTCAGGAACCTCAGCTCCAATCCCAGCTCTGCAACTTACTACTTCTGCCCATGTGCCAATCACTCTGGGTCTGTTTCCTCATCTCTAAAATGAAGGACAGGAATCAGATGACCTCTAAGTTCTCTTAGGACTCTAAATCTAATCACAAGGAAACCACTATTCTTGGTTCTACCTTTGGGGCTCAAGTAAAACACGTCTAATCCCCCTTCCACATCCATCAATTAATGCGCATTGCTTGAGCAAATGCCATGACACGTACCAGAGATACAAATACAAAGGACCAAACAAGGCGCTGCCCACAAGGAGCTTATCAGGGGATACAACAAGTACATATTTAAATACATAGAGAATAAATATAAATGTAAGATAGTTTGGAGGCAGTTAGGTGGCACAATGGATAGAGTGAAGGGCCGAGAGTCAGGAAGACTCATCTTCCCCAGTTCAAATGTGGCCTCAGACACTTACTAGCCGTGTGACCCTGGGCAAGTCACTTAACCCTGTTTGTCTCAGTTCTTTTATCTGTAAAATGAGCTGGAAAAGAAAATGGCAAACTGCTCCAGTATCTCTGCCAAGAAAACCCCAAATGGGGTCACAAAGAGTCGGACACAACTGAAAAATGACTGAACAACAAGTCTGGAGATGGAAGACACTAGCAGCTGCAGAGGTGAGGAAAGGGTCCGTGTAAAAGTAGAGCTGAAGCTGAATCCTGAAAGAAGAAAAGGGGTTCTAAGGGGCAGAGATGAGGAAAGAGTATACTCCAGGCACATGGGATGGCCAATACAAAGGCAGAGATGGGAGATGAAGCCATCTTGCATGAGGAACAGTGAGAAGGTCAATTTGGCCAGACCAAAGAGAGCAGAAAAGGGAATAGTGAATAATAAAGCTGAAAAGATAAACTGGGGCCATGTCATAAAAGGCAATAAATGTCAAAGAGAGAAGTTTATATTTATCCTAGAGGTAACAGAGAACCCCTAGAGTTTACTGAGGAAATAAGCAACATGGTCAGATTCTCACTTTAAGAAAATCACTTGGATAGCTGTGTGGAAAATAGATTGAAGTGGGGAGAGCCTTGGGGCAGGGAGACCAATTAGGAAGTTATTAAACTACAGTCAGGTCCCAATTAGCAAGAATAATGAATCCATGAAGACACTGCATTCTTTGAATTCACACTGCACATTTCAACTGGGCTGCAACCAATTACCAAATTTTACATAATTCTAACTTCAATTCTGAATACATACAACCACTTCAGGAGTCATTGTTTTGCCCTAATCAGGACCCAGCTATGATGTAATGAAGAGATGATGGGGGCCTGAACTAAAGTAAAGGGGTCAGATGTCAGACACTGCGGAGCTGAGTTTGACTTTCACTACTGGCGAAATTCTAGAACATATTATTAAGGGGATGTTTAGGAGCACTTAGAAAAGGAAGAGGTAATCACTATGAGATAACATAGTTTTATCAAAAATAGGACATGCCAAATTAAAATAATTTCCTTTTTTTCTTAGGGTTACTAGACTACAAGATCAAAAGAATGCCATAGATAATGTTGTTGTTCAGTCATTTCAGGGATGTCCAACTCTTCGTGACCCCATTTGGGGTTTTCTTAGCAGATACTGAAGTGGTTCGCCATTTCCTTCTCCAGCTCATTTTACAGATGAAGAAACTGAAGCAAACACGGTTAAGTGACTTGCCCAGGGTCACACAGCTAGTAAGGGTCTGAGGCTGGATTCGAACTCAGGAAGATGAGTCTTCCTGACTCCAGGCCTGGAACTTTATCTACTGTGCCACCTAGCTGCCCTCTGCCATATATAATAACAGCTAACTCATATTTCAGCAAGCCATCTGACAAAATCTCAGACAAGGACAGACATGGGCTAGATGACTACATGGTGAGCTGGAAACATAGCTAGTTAAAAGACTAGACACAAAGAGTAGTTATTGGTCACTCAATGTCAACTTGGAATGGTAGCAGAATGCTTCGGGGAATCTGTCCTAGAACTTCTGTTGTTTAACATTTTTATCAGTGACTTGGATAAAGGAATGGATAGGAAGTTTATCAAAGTAGCAGGCAATGAGAGGCTAAGAGGGACATAGATGACAGAATCAAGAGCTCAACGGGGGCAGCTAGGTGGCGCAGTGGATAGAGCTCTGGCCTTGGAGTCAGAAGGACCTGAGTTCAAATCCAGACACATGACACTAGCTGTGTGACCCTGGGCAAGTCACTTAACCCTGATTGCCTCACCAAAAAAAAAAAAAGATCTCAACAGGCCATATCTACTATGGTTAAACTTAACAGAGGTAAATGGAAAGTCCTATTCTTGCGCTAAAAATGAAAAAAATCAACCTCACAAATACAAGTTAAGGGAGGCATATCTAGCTGGAAATGCATATATATAAAAAAAAATCAAGGTTTTGGTAAGCACATTCAATTTATTTAGGAAGCTTGACACAAATCATCAGCCAAAAGAGTTAAGGAAATCTTGGGCTATGTTAAGAAAAGAAATGTCAAGAACATGATAGCTAGTGCCTCAATATGCTCATCAGACCACAATATTCTGGGCTTTTAATAGGCTAATGAAAAGCTGAAGAGCTTCTAAAAGAGGGCAATCAGGATGCTGAGGAGACTGGAGAGAGAGTGCCATATAAGAACTGATTGAAAGGACCAGGAATGTTTAGCTGGGAAAAACTCAGGGGGGACATAACAGCTGTATTCAAGTACTTTAAGACAATACTTATTCTACTTGGCAAAACCAAAGGAATGGATAGAAAATGCAGAGGCAGATTTAGGCTTGCTATAAAAAGAAAAAATCCTCACAATTATAGCTATCCAAAAGCCTGGTCAGGCTGTCTCAGGAGGTAGCTAAGGTGTTCCTCACTTGAGGTCTTCAAACAAAGGTTGGTTGACTAGGGAGGCTCTTTACTGGGGGCGAGGGAGGAGTTCAGGGTAGGAGGCAGTGGGAGTTTCTATATAGGTAAAGATTGGACTAGATGGTCCTTCCCAACTCTAGATAGTTACTCCTCTAAAAACTAAAATAAAAAGACCAAGAAGTACCCATAGAGATCACGGAATCTAATCTCCTCATTTTACAACTCAAGTTCAAAGTGAAATCATGACTTGTACAAATTCACATATTAAGCACAGAGATGTGATAAAAACTCAGATCCCTGGATCCTCTGGCCATTCACCACCTTCACACTACAACCCAACCTTCCCACTGCTGGCAGACTGATTTTGTGAAATCTGTCAAGGCTGAAGTGGTCCATTACAGTAACCTTTTATATAACTATTCTACTTATATTCTGTCTTTGACTGTTACCACTTGCCAACAACTCAAAAGTCTCATTGTCCTCATTTCTGAACGTCCAAGTCTGATTTTAATATCCTTGTCACTGGTCACAAAGGGACAGTTATGTCAGAGACAATATGTTTTTCCTCCTGCCTTTTTTTTTTTTTTACCAGCAATCACAGATACTTAGGATCATAAAAATATAGAACTGGAGAGGACCTTTAATCAAGTCACTGATAAAAACGTTAAACAGCAGAGGGCCAAGACAAGATCCCTGGGTTCCCCGACAGAAGACGTCCTGCCATGTTGACATTAAGTCATTAATGACTACTCTAAGCCCAGCCATCCAACTGGCTCTGAATCTGTCTAAATGCACTATTACCTTGTCCACACTACTCCACCTTTTCCACGATGAAACACTTATCAAAGCTTGCAAAACACCAGGTAGGTGGAGAGACTTCTATGAACTGATACAAAAAGAAGTCAGAAAACATTGTACATAGTAACGGCATTATTGTACGATGAAGAATTCTAAATTCTCAACTATATAAGCTATTCTCAACAATGCAATAATCCAAGACAACCCCAAAGGACTAATAATGAAGCATGTTATCCACCTCCATAGAAAGAACTGATATTGTTGGAATACAGACTGAAGCACACTATTTTTCACTTTCTTTTTCTTTTTTTTTATTCAAGTCCTCTTGTATAAAATGATTAATATGGGAATGTTTTACATGATTGCACATGTATAACCTATATTTGATTGCTTACTGTCTCAGGGAGGAGATAGAGCAAGGAAGGAAGGATGGGAGAATTTGGAACTCAAAACTTTAATAAAAAAAAGTTTTAAAAAATTGGTCTAACCTGTAATTGAGGGAAAAAATAAAATTAAAAAAATTTTAAAAACAACAAAAAGTAGGAAAGAAGGCAAAGTAGGATATTTTTAAAAGCTATGGGTTAAATTTTATATATTAAAAAGGAAAGCAAGCTATACAGAAGATCCACAGTTTCACGTACAATCCTCTTTTTCTATTCTACTATGTAAACAGAAATGCTCATTTTATTTGGTGTTTAAGTTCAGAACAAATGTCATTTTTTTTTTATAAAGAAGATGACAAATGAGACAATTTGAATGGTGCACTCCAATAAAGGGGCAGCTAGGTGGTGCAGTGGGTAGAGCACTGGGCCTGGAGTCAGGAAAACTCACCTTCATGAGTTCAAATCTGGCCTCAGACACTTACTAACTGTGTGACCCTGGACAAATTATTAAAACTGTTTGCTTTAGTTTCCTCATCTGTAAAATGAGCTAGAGAAAGAAATGGCAAACTACTCCAATATCTTTGCCAAGAAAACCCCAAATGGGATCACGAAGAGTCGGACACACCTGAAAATGACTATGCAAAAACAACAACTCCAATAAAGAAGATTTATCCATTGGACGCTTCCACCTTCAATCTAAAATAATTTTTCCTTTAATTGTTCCTCAAGCTGACACGTTAAAAAACTCTAAAGATGTAGGGAAAAAAGCTTGCTAAAATCTAGGTAAACTGTATCTATGACATTCCCCTCAGCGACCAATTTAGGAACTGTTCAAAAAATGAAATAAAGTTGGTTTGGCATGACCGGATGAAATTGTGCCGGCCCTCTGAAACCACTGCTTTCCTTTCTACTTCACTATCTCTTTAATAATTCATTCTAGAATTTCCCCAGGAATTGAAATCAAGCTCATTAGTCTATAGTTTACAGATTCTATTCTCTTCCCTTTGTTGAAAACTGGCAAAACACGTGTCCTATACCTTAACTTAACGACTCAACAACAGAGATCCAGCCTTATGGACAATCGTGCACATATAAGCAGAGCTATCATCTAATGAACTAGGATTCAAACTCAGGTTTTCAGACCCAAATCCCAGACTCGAAATTTCCACTAAGTTTCCTTTTCTGCCTACAAGTAAGAGAAGAGCTCACCTGTTTCTGCAGCACCCAGGATATCCAGATTATCTCGGATGGCAGGTGCCAAGGCCAAAGCTTGAATGGGAGTCGGAGCACCGAAGCCCAGGGAGCTCAATGCCCTAAGGACTGGCTCAGGCACAAAAAGGTCCTTCCAGGCAGAGACATCAGCTTTCTGGTCATCCGACTTGGTTGTCCAACTCTTTACTTTAGGGGGAGCTTTTGAAGGAGCAGTCCGGGAAGATGCTTGTGCTTTTTTCCCTGTCTTTTTTTTCTTCTTTTTCTGAACAGTTTTGGGAGGGCTTACGGTTTCTATAACTCCACCTTCTTGGGGAGCATCCTCATGGTCTGCGGCAAGTGCATCTTGGGGTACATCTTCCTGGGAAATTAGGTCTTCATCTGCAAGTGAAGGGTTCTCTTCCTCCTCCTTAACAGTTGTCTCTGTCCCCCAATCTCGACTCTTCTTCCTCTTCTTTTTCGGCTGGGAAGCAGTTTCTTCTACCTCCCCCTCAGACACCCCAGCACCAGACCTTCTCTTCTTGGGTTTTTCTTTCGATGAAAGTTTTGAGGCACCTACCAATTTATAATCGTGAAGCTCTTCAAAACACACCAGGTCCTCAAGCTGCCCATCAGCAAACACATGTGGGTCAATCTTCACAGGTTTCCATGTTCCTACAACTTTTATTCCCTTTTTCCTAAATCTAGCTGAGGGCAGAAACCGTCTCCGTTTCTTGAATTTTGTGATTCCTTAGGAAAAAAAAAAAGAAAGACAAACGGTTAAGTCAGAACAGATAATGCAGATTTTCCCTTTCTAAAACCGGCTCAAGTGAGAGGTAATTTTGTTTTTATTTTTAATTTATAGAATAAAACAAGCACTTCCATCACAGCATAATTTTAAAAATGATTACACATGAAACTGCAAATCTATTATATACAACTTGCTATTCCTTTTAAATATATAATAAAGTTATCAGGTAAATTTATTTTTTTTCCTCACCTCCCCTCCACCCTAGAGATGGCTACCATTAGACACAAATGAGAGTGTGTGTGTGTGTGTGTGTGTAAAATCACTCTATGCATACTTCTATGTATCAGTTCTTTCTCTGGCTGCAGATAGCATCTTCCCTTACATGTTCTTTGTAGTTAATTTGGGTATTTATAACAGTCAAAATTACTTAATCAAAGTTGTTCTTAAAACAATATTGCTGTTAAGCAAGAGGTAACTGAGGACTCGGGAGCATGGGAGGAAGAGGAGACAGGAAACCAAGAAGGCTAATACATGATACTCCCCTCTTAGCATTCTTGATACCATACTCCTCTAGCTCATAGAGTTTAGAATAAGAAGAGATATTCAAAATCATCTTATTCAACTCCTTCCTTTTAGAGATTAGAAAATTTAGGTCCTAAAAGATGAAATGACTTGCCCAAGGTCACAAAGATTAAATTGAAGAGCCAGAATTTGAACTCAGATGCTCTGACGCTTCTCCTACATCTTACCATTCCTTTGGTCTTCTTTGATGGTTTTTCATCCTCCTCGTACCCCATAATGTAGGAATCTCAAGATTCCATCCCTATTTTCTTTCTCTTCTCTCTACATTCTCTCCCTTGGTCATCTCATCTTTCCTCAACGCTCCAACTACCATCTCTATGCAGTTAACACCCAGATCTTTACTTCCAGACCTGATCTCTGTCCCAATAATAATTACAAAAACATAAAAATAACCATCTGTTCAAATAATAACAATAGCTAGCATTTTGTTGTTTAGTTGTTTCAGCTGTGTCTGACGCTTCGTGAACCCATTTGTGGTTTTCTTGGCAGAGATACTTAAGTGCTTCACCATTTCCTTCCCCAGCTCATTGGACAGATGAGGAACCTGAGGCAAACACAGTTCAGTGACTTGCCCAGGGTCACCCAGCTAGTTTAGTTTCTGAGGTCACATTTGAACTCAGGTCTTCCTGATTCCAGGTCCAGTGCTCTATCCACTGGGCCACCAGCTGCCCCAAAAGACTGTCCCAAGCTCCAATCCAACTGTCTACAGGACATCACTCCCTCTAGCACCTTACATTCAGCATAACCTAAACTAAACTTCTCTCTTCCCCTAAATCTGTTCCTTCTTCTGACTCCTCCATCTCTGGTCTCCCGGTGACTCCTTCTCTTTAAACCCTCCTTTTCCCACACTTCTCATGAGCCACGCGTCCTGTCAACTCCACTTCCACAAGCTCTGTCATCAGCATTCCCTGACTACCCCTACTCCCATCCAACACTACTAGGATCACTGCAATAGCCTCTCAAAAGGTCTTGCGGTCTCCACTCTCCTACAATTCACCCTTCCTACATAATGATCTTCCTCAAGCCTAGCTCTGATGAAAAGCCTTTGATAGCTCCCCACTGGATAGAAAATAAATCCCAAACTCTAAGATCATAGGTTTAGAACGAGAAGGGGTCTCCTTGGCCACCTAATCCAATCCTCTCCATTTTACATATGAGGAAACTGAGACTCAATTCACTTGCCCGAGAAATAAATAACAAAGAGAGTATCTGAACCAAGACCACCTGATTCGAATCTGGCACTCTCTGCACTGCCCCATGCCCAACTCTATCTTCTTTACTCCCTGATTCCTTGACTTTGCATTGTGGCCTTCTACAGACTTAAAACCAAGGGACGCACCCAGTCTTATCTCTTATTCCCTTTCACGTGCTCTACATTTCAACTTGACTTTCCATCATCCCTCAGATACATGCTGTGGTTTCTCCCGAGTTTTTCTTTGTTCCACAATCTTCCCTGTATTTGGAATGCACCCCCATTGCCCCCACTTCCAACTCCATGTGTTAGAATGCTACTCATCCTTTAAGCCCCAGTTCAGACTCAATCTCCTCCATCAGCTGGATGTCATCTATCCTTCCTCAAGGCTCCCAAGACATTCGGCTTACATCTTCCTTATTTACTTACCAAATTCTCTTTGGTATTAAGAGCTTTGTGCCTTCCTTCTATCCTTCTAACCCAAAACACCCTCCCTACCCCCCAAACAAGACCAATCTTCATCCTTCCATCTTACCCACGCACAGAAAAGGTTCTTAATTGTGTATAGGCATTTCTCAAACTCATCTGCCTTCTGCCTGAATCAATTTATTGTAATAATAATAACAGCTAACATTTATGTAGTACTTACCATGCATCAGGCACTGGGCTAAGCACTTTACAATTATTATCTCACCTAATCCTCACAACAACCCTGGGAGGTAGGTGCCATTGTTGTCCCCATTTTACAGATGAGGAAACAGAAGCAAAGTGAGGTTAAACAACTAGCCCAGGGTCACACAGCCAGTAGATGTCTGAAGCCAGATTTAAACTCAGGTCTTCCTGACTCCACGCCCGGCACTCTATCTACCACACCACTCTTAAGGAAGGACCCTGATGGTCATCTCATTCAATATGCTGGCCTCCCATTTTCTAGATGAGGAAACGGAGGTTGAAGGAGGCTCAATTAAGTGATCAAACAGCTAGTAAGTGGCAGAGCTAAGCCTGCCTCTAACCCAGGGCTCTTCACAGTATACCAAATACTGAGCCCTCAACTGGCCTATCAACAAAATTTAAAATCCACACAAGACATGAGTGGAAAGGGCATTAGGCTACTGCTGTTTATGTTGTTATTAACTTGAGTTCTAGTTCCAGCTCCGCCCTTCAACTTGCCCAAGGACACAGGGTATTTTGCTTCTCAGTTTGCTCATCAGTAAAATGGAGATAACTCTTGCTCTACCTAATGTGGTTGTTGTGAGTCACTCACCTACGTGACCTTGGACAAGTTCCTTCACCTTTACAAGTTTTCCTTTCCTCATCCTGTAAAATGAGGACATTAGGAGCAGCTAGGTGTCACAGTGGATAGAGCACCGGCCCTGAAGTCAGGAAGACCTGAGTTCAAATCCGGCCTCAGACCAACCACTTGACCCTTACTGGCTGGGTGACCCTGGGCAAGTCACTTAACCCCGATTGCCTAAAAAAATAAAAATAAAATGAGGACACTGGACTTCTTCTCTGAATGACGACATCCCAGGATCACAGAATGTCACAAGCTAGAAAAGACCTGGAAGGATCATGTAGTGTACGGTCATCATTTTACAAATGAGGAAACTGAGACCAAGTAAGTTTATTATTGTTATTTATACACCAATTTAAGGTTTACAAAACACTTTCATTACAACCCTGCAAGTTCAGTAGAAGGAATAGGATTAGCCCCATTTTATGGAAGAAGAAACTGAGGTTCAAAGACAGTTTAAGAGATTTGCCCCAGGATCAGATAGCTAATAAAGCAGGAGTCAGGCTTCAAACCTAGGTCTCCTAACTCCCTCACTGCTTTTCTAAATGATTTGCTGTAGTTCACCCAGCTAGCCAGTCAATGGTTTAGCAGAACCAGGATCAGAAGAACTCTGGTCTCCGGATACCTAATCCAATAATTCTTTCACTAAAGCATACTGCCTGATCTGTTTTTCCCTTCTCTGAATACCTAATTCCTGCACCACAGAATGGCAAATCTGATTATTCTGTAGTTTCTGCATAAAACCTAAGTACAGTCTAACAATCAATCAATAGGCATTAATTATTATAGGCCACGAGTTACGAAAGAATCTAAGCTCCCATAAGACCAAGTGGTCAAAACTTTCAGCTAACTTGCCCTCCCCCATACCCAGCACAGCCAAAAACACAAGGTAAATGTTTAATAAACACAGAACTTGCTGAACGTCTCCGTTTCCAGACCTTTCAGCAGAATACCTACATGGGCCTATGAACTTGTACAGAAAAAAAATATTACATCTTTATTTTCATTAGCCTCTAATGAAATTTAGCATTTCCTTCAATTACGAATGTAGGCAGCAGACATTACTGAGGGAAGGGGTCCAAAGGTTTTGTCACACTGCCAAAAAGGGTTTAGAATTCCTGCCCCAAAGAGTTTCATTGTGAACTACATTCCATGGAGAGGGGCGATGGGCTTTTAGTGAAATTTGGATATGAGTTAGGAATTGGAGGAGCAAGGCAAATGGCATTTTGTAACTTCTAAAGATCCAAATACCCACGGAAGAAAGGAATGGTTGAGAAGCAGAAGAAAATAAGAAGCATTGCTCTCAGAGAACCAGTAAACAGGAAGGTGGTAGAATAGCAAAGTCACCTGTAAAGGCAGAAAAAGGGTTATGGGGGCAGAAGATCATGCCCTTGGCTAGTAGAGGCATTAAGAATACTTGCTTGGGAGTCAGGAGGGCAGGGTTCAAATTCTGACTCTTTCACTACACAGGTTGTAGGATAGAAGGCAAAACATTTAGCATCTCCCTGACCCAGCATCTTCATGTATACATGATGGAATTGACCTAGATGGTCTCTTCAAACTCTACATTCTATGATAAACTCCTATAAGTAGCTGGGACAGAGGGGAGGTGTTGACTGCAGCAAAATGTGGTCAGAAAACTTAAGATAAGTTTCAGGATTCAGAAGGCATCCTGGAGAAATCTAAGTTAAGGTACACAAGCAGCAGCCTGGGACAGTAAAATGGATGTTATTTTAGAGAAAGGGCTCAGCTTTTTTTGTCATGGACCCCTCTGGCAGTCCCGTGAAGCCTATGGATCCGTCTTTAAATGCAGAAAGCAAAATATATGGGCCCATTTTTTAAAAGCCCAGTTATGTTAAAATTAATAATAGTATTTGGAAAGCATTTTAAGGTTTGCAAAATGCTATAGTTGACGATAAACATTTATTTAGCACCTACTATGTGCTACACTGTGCTAAGCACTAAGAATTTAAATAGGAAAAAAGAAAGGAGCCCACAATCTGATATTTTGGAGGTTTTTGTTTTTTTTAATGGGTATCTCAATTTTATTCTCACAACCACCCAGGGAAATAGGTACTATCAATTAGCTCCATTTTACAGATGAAGAAACAGAGGAAATCAGAGGTTAACTGACTTTTGCGTGGGGTAATAATGCTTAAAATTTGTCTTCCTAACTCCAAGCTCAATGTACTAATCATTTAGCTGCCTAAATGACACCTCAGAAGACAAGATTACAAAACAAACTAATTACAATGAAATGTGATTATCAAAATATTTTAAATCAACAAATTCATGGACTCCAGATTAGTGCCTTCCTTCTCATTATTTCCAATATATTTCTAATTTATCCTGTATATATCTTAGTTGTACATAGTTGTTTGCATATTATCTAACAGACTATAGGGGGAACTAGGTGGTGTGGTGGGTGAGAGCACCAGGCCTGGAGTCAGGAAGACCTAAGTTCAAATCTAGCCTCAGACACATACTAGCTGTGTGACCCTGGGCAAGTCACTTAATCCTGTTTGCCTCATTTCTTCATCTGTAAAATGAGCTGTAGAAGGAAATGGCAAACCACTCCAGTATCTGCCAAGGAAACCCCAAATGGGGTTTCAAAGAGTCAGACATAACTGAACAACAACAAATAACAGACTACGAGATCCTTGAGAGCAGGAGCTGTCTTTTACATTTCTTTGCATCCCCAGGGCTTAGCAGAGGGTGTGGCTGTTCCACCAACAAGACACTCCATCTCTTCATTTTCTCTGGCTGTCCTCCATGCTTACAATAGTCTCCCTCCTCAACTCTAACTACAGACACTCCCCAGCCCCTTCCTTTAAGTCCCAAATAAAATCCCAACTCTTCCAGGAAGCCTTCCCCAATTCCTCTTAATTCCAGTACTTTCCCTCTTTTAATTATTTCCTCTGTATTCTGACTATAGCTTGCTTTGTATATTTCTTCGCATATTGTCTCTCCCATTAGATTAACCTAAATGACATCTCAGAATATTGCTGTTAAATGCATAAAAGACAGGATTGCAAAGGAAACTAATTAAATTGAAGTTCATCTCTGTGAACAGACTGAAGTGTAATTTTTTCACTTTATTTTTCTTGCCTTTTTTGCAACATGGCTAATATAGAAATATTTTGCAGGACTGCACATGTGTAACTGATATATCGATGGCTGTCTCAATGGGTGGGGTGAATTCGGAACTCGGAAAAAAATGAATGTTAAAAATAAATATTTAAAAAACAAACAAATACATCCATCCTCCTTGAGGGCTGGGCTGTCTTTTGCCACTTTTCCCCTCCCCGGGGCTTAGCCCAGTGTCTGGCACTTAGCAGGTACTTAATAAGTGCTTATTGATTGATACATAGTGGGCGCTTATTAACTGCTTCCAGGCTGACTGAAGGATCGTAATTCACTTTCTCCTCCCTGGTTCTCAGTCTCTCCACACGCAAAATGAAGGGGAGGTTACAGGGGAAGAAGAGAGTTGGTCTGG
Source organism: Vombatus ursinus (assembly GCF_900497805.2). Taxonomy (NCBI): domain Eukaryota; kingdom Metazoa; phylum Chordata; class Mammalia; order Diprotodontia; family Vombatidae; genus Vombatus; species Vombatus ursinus. The sequence goes on along the minus strand of NW_020954572.1, from coordinate 787,239 downwards.
AGTTGATCTCAAAAGTGCCGTCCAGACCCAGCACGGATTCCGTGCCGGCTGCGTGACACTCCTATCGGCCGGAGCAACGCGCGGAGGCGCGGGCGGCGCGGCTCGCTGCGGGCCTCCTTCCTTCCATCCCTTCTTCTACCCCTCCCTTCCTTCTCTCTTTCCCCACTTTTCCATTTCCCAGCTCCTCTAACGTAGCCCGCGCCCGTCCCGGACCGGACTTAAGGCGGAGGCGGTGAGGAGTGGGGTCGTGGATACGGGAACTCACCACCACGTGAAGGGGCCCGCGCCGCCGCCATGGCTTCTGCCACCGCCTCTTCCGCAAACCGACACCACGTGGGTGTCCCTAATGGGGGCGGCCATGACAGCACGAAGCCCCGCCCCCTCTTTCAAAACCGGCGCAACTTTATTGGCAGCTGGTGCTGTTCCCCTCCCGGGGCTTGGCAAATCCTGGATGAGGAATCTAGATTAAGAGCTGTCTGGGACCTTAGAGATCGTCCGCCATCCCCCTTTCCCTTCTGGCTCAAAGGCCCAAGGGTTTACTCTGCCTCTGAGTTTCGTAGAATGGAGTCAAGTCTACAAGCATTAGTTAAGCGCTTACTATTTTCCAACTACTGTTATTGTAGGAAAATCACTTTGGTACCTGTGTGGGAGGATGGATAAGCATGGGGGAGAAACTTGAGGCAGGGGAGACCAATTAGCACAAAGTATTGCTATCCTCCCCCCAACAGGTGACAAAGGTGTGAACTGAGGTAGTGGCTATGGGGATGAGAGGACAGGAAATGGGTAGTACCATAGGAAGCTTTTCTCAGGAGTTTGGCTGAGAAAGTAATGGTAGGGTGTTTTGTTTTGTTTTGTTTTGTTTTGTTTTGTTTTTAAGGATGAAAGAAACTTAGGTTTATTTGTAGATTGTTGGGGGGGAGGAACCAGTAGAGAGGAAGAGACTGAAGACTGGAGAGAGAGGGAAGAGAGTGGATGGGGGCAATCTGCTGGAGAGGACAAGGGGAGATGGTCCACAGAAGATGCCAAAGAGCTCTTGTGTATGTGGGTTATATGCAAGCAGTGTGCTGGTAAATATTTAACAACCAGCTCTCTGAAAAAAAAAAACCAAACCATACATATAACCCTTAAGTTTAATTAACTTTGCATAATTAATTCTGAATTATAAACATTTCTATCACTTTCTTAAGTCCAGGCAATCTACAAAACAGTAAATTGAGCCCTGATTTGTAGCATTTTTCAAATGCTTTGTGTTTAAAACATTCACACTGAAAATCTTTTTTTTTTTTTAAAGGCAATTGGGGTTAAGTGACTTGCCCAAGGTCACACAGCTAGTAAGTGTTAAGTGTTTGGTCAGAGGCCGGATCCACTATACCACCTAGCTGCCCCCACACACACTAAAAAGCTTAACAATTGGTTCTTCGGAAACTGAATGATCTGGCTCTATCACACCACTGGCTCTTGTATCTATCTATTAGAAATTAAATTGTTATATTAAATAAAATGTTAAATTTAAAATACTAATTATGTGTAAATTAAATTGTTAGAAATTAAAACTGATATATTTTTAAAATAAGTATTGATTCATTTTAAAATAGCAATAACACAAGCCCATGACATGTTAACATAAATAACATTTTTTATGAAAACTCTTCCAAAACAAAAAATTTAGTGAGAAGAGTATCATTGTTTTACATATTTTTGTGAATCTCTTTAATATTTGGCTTAATAGACAACAGTTAGATTCTCATTCTGCATTCAGTATGTCTCAGTACGTTATTTTGGTTGAAGCATATGAAGAAAGTCCAGCCTCACACAGATAGGTAATTGGAAAAGGGAATAGTATTTTAATAGGTAAGTAGTATTTTAATATTATTATAAAAATAAGTTTGATCTAATGAAAGAGTCTAGGGCCCCCCTATAAAGAGTATCAAGGGCCCCTGAAGGTTCACAGACTACACTTTGAGAACCACTGTCTTAAAGCATTAGTTTCATAATGTCACTTCCCTGCTCAGTAAACTCCATTGGCTTCCTATTACCTCAAGGATCAAATAAACATTTTTATTTTAATATTTAAAGGCTTTTCTTCAAAACTGTTCGAATGATACCTTCTCCACGAAACCTTTCCTAATCTCTTCCTCTACCTAGTAGTCTCCCCCCAAAAAAAATTATCTTGTATTTATTTTGTATATACTTATTTATGTACATGTTATCTTCTCTGATAGAAAGTAAGCTCCCTGAGGTCAGGGACTGTATCCCCAGGTCTAGCATAATGTCTGGTACATACATTTTATAACTACTTGTTGATTAATTGATTGAAGAAGACTTTGGCTAAATAAGTAATAAGACCTTACATATTTCAGTTCAACAAAATCCCTCTCTGCCCACATCTTCTGGCAAGCCAAACCAGGGCTTAGACTCATCCTCCTACTGATGGTCATCTCCTCTAAGAAATATCATGGTGGATATAGAGAAAGCAAGTCCTGCAATTCAACCAGCATCAGTTGTGTCCTTTATTTCCTACTCTTAGGTAAATGAATATTGGAGATGGCCATGACCTTGTGAGCTTCAAAAGGTCAGAAGAGCAAGCTACCATAGGTCCAGAAACTAGAATCCATTCCAAAGTTTGCCTGCAACCAAGTCTGGGGACCTGTTTGACCTCTTGGATAGGCTGCCAAGTTACCAGTTCTTCAAGGAAGGAATGGCTCATCAAATAGCTATGCTACATTCAGAAGTCAGCTGAAAGGGGCCAATGCTTTGTAGCAACTGATTTAAATTTGAAGCCACTCTCTTCAGGGACGACCAGGGTAGGGGAGTGTGCCCCCTGGTCGTGAAGGCAAGGCTTTGTACTTCTGCTCTTGCTATAGCTTCTCATTAAATATTGCTGTTCAGTAATGTCAGTCGCGTTCAACTGTTCCTGACCTCATTTGGGATTTTCTTGGAAAAGATACTGGAGTGTTTTGCCATTTCCTTCTCCAGCTCATTTTAATATCGCTTTGTAAAAGTTAAAAAACAAAAACAGAAACAAAAACTGAAATATGGTGGAGCTTTCTCCAAGAGGAAAATATAACACCATGGCTAGTGATTCTAGGTGATGCCAGAAGTTGAAAACATATTATAACAGTTTAAGTTTATAGTGTCAAAGAAAAAAGCTTTGATGGATGTGCAAGAGCTATAACTTTTGACTATTTCAGTTTATTTACTCCACCCATATCTAAATAGTCAGTTTTTGTGAAATATTCTGAAAACAAGAGGTATTATTTAAGATTATGTATGACATGGCAAATTTGGAAATGTTTCTGCATGACTTCATATGTGTAATGGGTATCATATTTCTTGCCTTCTCAAGGGATAGGAGAAAGGGTGGAGGGAAAGAGAATTTGGAACAGAAAATAAAAATAAAAAATTTAAAATAAAAGCCTGTGTATGAATTATTACTACTACTTTCTTTCCAGATAATCATAACACTTTTATCTGCTCTCCTGTACTCTTCTGAACTGACTAAAAGTATAACTAACATTAAAGAGAATGTATTACTTTCTTTTAGTCTTTCAACAATCACTTTATTAGATACCTACTGTATGAACTCAGTAGGATATTTCTTATTTTGAAATTTGTTTATAATCTTTCACCACTAACCTCCTTGAGAATGATATGTTTATTTCTTCAAGGTGCTGCCAATATTGAATTTTATTATTTTAAACTATCTTTTAAAAAAATGTAATGTATATCAATATGGTTAGAGTATTATTTTACTTCAAGAGCCTGGTCATCATAGTCATGATATTTGCCTTTATTAAAGAGAATATGTGTACAATAATAGTATAACAGCTCCCATTTATACAGTGCTTTAAGGTACACAACACACTTTGCATAGACAGAATATCATTTGATTGACAGAATCACATCTTACCTATAAAGAGACTGAATTTCCTCTCAGATCTTTATTGTCTCTCATAGCAATGAGGTTTTCAGAACAGAATATGTAATAGCAGGAAAAACCCAAATTGATCTTTGATTCTTAGATTGAGCCTCTGAGGGTAATTCTTCATAGTAAAAAAAATCTGACTTTCTTGTAATCTAGTCAGGAATATAGTAGTCAATTGTACACAAATTTAGTATTTGATATTTCTGAATTACCCTTGGATTTTATGTCAGTATTGAATTATTAAGATGTTTTAATTCCTTAGTGTAGATAGAGAGGCAATGTTACATAATGGAAAGAGCCCTAACTAGAAAGATCAGCAACTCTCCCTCACTTAAGGAGAGATTCCCCCAACTCTCTAGTGAGTTAACTGAAATCAGCAACATGCTGAAGTACTACCTCTTCTACATCTCCATTTCTTCCCAAAGTCTTTCTCTCCTTCCAGGGGCCTCTCTCTGAAGAGAGCCTGGGAGCTCATGTAACCTCTCTCAAGGCCTGAGATCGGAAAAAGACAATCTGTCTTCTCCCCAGCTCTTGTCAACTCTGCCCTTCATGCAAGCCCAGAGTTTCCATAATCATTCTCTCTACCAAGAAGAATCTTTTGCAAATACACCAGGCTTGAACCCTGGGTTCCACACAGATAAACATGTAAGGTAATTTGAGGAAGGAAAAAGCACCAGTAAAGAAGGGGAATTAGGGAAGGCTTCCTGTAGGAACTGGCACCTGAGTTGATCAGTGAAGGAATCTAAGGATTCAAAAAGGTGGCAGTGAAAAGGAAGTACATTCTAGGCTACTTAAAAAAAACAAAAAGTCTTTCTTTAAAAGGATTAGCACCAGTCATGTGTATCTGGACCTAGCTTTCCATCATTCTGTCTTGAAACATTTATTAGCAAATCCATTAGTGTGGCATCTCTGCTGTGGTCAGAGATGAAGATTTTTGAGCCCAGGGAAGGTATTTCACTTTTTCCTTCCAATTATTCAGGGAATCCTCGGAAAGGTTCAAAATCCATTAGCTGTTGAAAACAAGGGACTTGAACAATAATACTAACAACTCCCATTTCTACCTTGCTCTAACGTTTATACGGTGCTTTCCTCACAAAACCTGGCAGTGTAGTGTGAGCTACCACCATGGATTCAATCTGGTCCTGGAGATTCAGTCTGTACACCCAGGATTGAATTCCCAATCTGCTCCTTTTGGCAAGGCACTAGATATCAATGAACCTCGGTTTATTTGGCTATCAATTAAAAGAATTGGAACAGTAAATAACTTTATCAGGTTCCTTCCAGGTATAAGTTTTATGATCTTTTGAACTTTTGTCACTATATGATGAAGAAATTGAGGTTCATCCACACTAAGTATTTCATCTATCATCACTGTCTAACCTGAGTCCCAAAGCCCAATGGTGTGGGATTGGTGATCAATTTCTTTTTTTTTTTTTTTTGAGTCATTTCAGTGTGTTCTATTCTTCATGACCTCATTTGGGGTTTTCTTGGCAAAGATTCTAGAGTGGTTTGCCATTTCTTTCTCCAGTTCATTTTACAGATGAGGAAACCGAGGCAAACAACATTAAGTGACTTGCCCAGGGTGCCACAGCTAGTAAGAGTTTATGGTTAAATCTGAACTCCGATCTTTCCAGTGCAGTGCTCTCTCCACTGCCACCTAGATGCTCCTGGGGATCATTGCCCCGAGCCTATGTGAGGGGTGGGATAAAGTTGTAGAGTGGGAGAGAGAATTTCCATCTCTTCAGTCTTTTCAGTGTCATCAGTGAGTATCAAAGTTGGGACTTAATCCCAAATCCCTTGACTTGAAATCCAGGCTACTCTGGATACTATGTGCTCCATCTACAGCTAGTGCTGTGTGTACTTGCTCAAGAAACAATTCACTACTTTTTGATGGCAGTTGTAGACTTTCTGCAAGAAGGTCCACTTATTCCATGGTTACTTCCTATTTTTTTAGCCTTCTCCATTTTTGTTTGGGGAAGCAGCTTGCTTCTAAAAAGTTATAAATAGTTGTAGATGGAGAGCCTATTTTGGAGGTTAGAGGTTCCTATTTTTAAGAGTGCTAGGGTCCTCTTTGGAGGGACTTCTTGGCAATAAAACCCAGAATATATAAATTATACATTGAAATAATGGAGCACTTTGCATTCTGCCTGAAGACTCAGTATTTGGGAACTGGGTTATTTCAGGCCAGGGAACCTACAAATTGTTGAAGAGGCAGTGGACTGGGACAGGAGCAAGCAGCTTCAAACAAAGAGTTCAGAGCCAGTGACTGAGTCACTGGGCTTGATGACAAAATGACAATGGATTTCTCTGCTACAGAGGCTTGCTGGGAAGGGAACATAGTTCAAAGTATCTTTGCAAACAAGAAAATAACAAAAACATGACCTGTTGACTCAATGATGGTTTTAGTTTCAGGGAATCATTGAGTTTTCAAGCAGGAAGAGACATTGGAGACCAGTCAGTCCAGCTCTTTCATTTTTGCAGATAAGGGACCTAGAAGCCTAAGAAATTATTATCTTGTCAGAGGGCAGTGGTAAAGTTAGAACCCAGCTCTCTTGACTGCCAGTCTACTGCATCATTCTAGCTCTACGTTTAAGTTTTGGCTTCTGATTATTGTTGAATTTCCATTCAAGAGAATGAAAGGGCAAGGCAGCATATTGTGAAGAGAGCAGTGGATATGGAGTCAGCAAACCTGCATTTAAGTCTGAATTATGGTAATAGTAATAGTTCAGGAAACTTGAATAAATTATAAACTCTCCTAGCCTCAGTTATTTTTTTAAAATCTATGCAATTGGAATAATATTTGTACTAGCAGATTCACAATGTTGTTGTGAAGGAAGCATTTCTTTTAAACCTGAAAGCACTGCAGAAATATGAGCTATTTTTAAACCAGGTAACATTTTTATTAATAAAGAATTTACATTTTGATAACATTTCAATGCCCACGCAGGCAAGGATAGTTCCCTGGAGGATAACTCTGGGCTGATGCTACAGTTTATTTCAAGGACAGGATGAGAGAAAGAGAAAGAGGTAAAGAGAGAGACTGGTATGAAAGAAAGTATGAAATTTTGAATGTCTAACAGTAGCCTCTGGGGCTACAGGTATATGGGGAAAGACCCTCTAGCAAATCCCATGATTCTCAGCACTTGTACCCCCAAAGATTATTAAGAATGGATTTCTTGGGTGAGATAATTTTCTTTTGGTTAAACTGAGATTTCATCTCACTCCCAAGTGACAGACACCCACTAACTCATCTATTTTGATGTCTGATCTAATATGAATGGCATCCTCAATTCCTGTTTTAGTACTTACATTGATAAATATGTTTGTTCAATATTCATCTTTTTTGTGTAATAAGCAATTGGGGGGAGGGAGTTAAGCAGGCTACTAGTAAGCTGTTACCCTCATTTTTAGAGTAGCCAGAGAAAGTGGCTTTTATCTTGAACTTTATCTAAAGGATCATTGTACCCCAAGACTTCAAATACTGATGTATAGTAGATAGATATAATTCTAGCCCAATACCCTTAATGAGAAGCAATTGGAAGGGTGAGTGCCCAGCCACAGCTCTTCTCCTGCTCTGCCTAAAGGTGAAAATCCCCAGCATAGTCCAGATCCCAGATTAGGTGATGTGTATATAAGCAAATCTCTGTAACACAGATTATCATCATGAATTCCTGTGGTCCTGGGTTAACCTGTCAGATGGGCCCACTAGTATTCTGTTTCCTTGTTCCTATATGGTCCTGTCCATATGTTGCACAGTTGCATAGAATATGTGACATGTGCCCGATTTCTGTTTTGACACAAGTCTGCAAAGGAGACTAAGAAGGAACAATTAGACAAATCAGAGAACCAGGAGAGCTTTCTTTCTGAATCACAAAAACCTAGAGAGGAGAAGCTGTCCTGGAGGAGAAGGTAATCTACAGTGTCAAAAGCTTCAGAGACCTCTAGAAAAATAAGGATTGAGAAGAGGATTTTAGATTTGGCAATTAAGAGAGTGTAGATAACTTTAGAGAAGGCTGTGATGAGGTAGGAACCCAGATTGCAAAGAGTTGAGGAGTAAATGAGAGGAGTGGAAGTGAAGACACCAAACAAAGACAGCTTTATCAAGGAATTTAGTCACCAAGGGGAGGAGATAGATAAGGCAATACTTAGTAGGGAGGGTAGCATCGAATGGGGAAGACAGGGGCAGCTAGGTGGCACGGGGATAGAGCACCGGCCCTGGATTCAGGAAGACCTGAATTCAAATCCGACCTCAGACACATAACACTGAGAGAGAGAGAGAGAGAGAGAGAGAGAGAGAGAGAGAGAGAGAGAGAGATTGGTGATAGTAGGTTCAATCTGTTGAAGAAGGGAAGGAATAGGATCAAGGATACATGTACTAGGGTTCCACTGGTCACTTCCTGATTGAGCATGAGCATGCTGGTCAAGTTCAATGATTCATTACTACAGATGAAGCTGAGAGAGATCATATTCATTTTATCTTTTTGCATAAAGTTTTCCACAAATTCCCTGCTTCCTCTAGGCCACTTACTACTTTTGTGGTAGACCTTGGTCAAATGACTCACTTCTCTTCGCTGGGGCTCAATTTCTGTAGTGTGGTGGTTAGATCAGATGGCCTCCAAGGTCTCTTCCAGATTTAATATCCCTGATTTTTGGCCTCACTTAAATAACTTCATTCCTATTCCTACACTGAGCTTCTGCTCATGTACTTCATTCCCTTCCAACAGATGCTTGTGTGTAGCTCTCATTTGCTTTATCTATATGCTGAACTCCCATACCTTATTTCATCTGTTTTTGCAATTCTGATTGCTAGGCTAGGGGTTCAGGTGGGGAATGGCTCTTCCCATAAAGGGGCTGTTACTCTAAACTTAATGGACTACGTTCAGTTCTAAGGTTATATTATCCCTAAAAGAGGGAGTGCTAATGTATCCTTATTGAATTACTCTGTATTATGGCTAAGTAAATCAACCTTAACTGTTGGCCTATGAGTGCCTCATGTCAACCCAACATCAAATCTGAAATAACAGGATACCATTCTGAGCCAGTTCTACCCCTAACATCAATGCTGTTTCCATATCTAATCTGAATGGGATAGGTGATCTTAATTAAACCCCACTCCCTGCCTCAATCCCTGGCTTCTGTCTTAGTTTCCTGATGGTTCACTGTGGGTTCTGGTCTCTTCTCCTTATGCCATCCCCAGTGATGAGTTGGTTTGTCTACTGTTATGTTTTACATATTTTATATGTTTTATACTACAAATCACACTAGACTTAGTCTTCCTTTACAACACCCTCCACCCCGCCCCTAACAAGCACTGGTGTCCAGGTGCTGAAATATCACTGTCCCCTGTCACAGAAATTAGTGCTGAAGGAGTTCCTAGCCAGGCTCTGTCTCCCTGTGCAGATACTACAAAGATCAGCTCTTTCCTTTGCTTCTGCTCTAACAGGCTAGGATCAGGATCTGATTTCCTGCCCCCCCCAAAAAAAAACACTAAAACCCAAGTGAATAAATAGTCATACCATTTTCTTTTCTGATGGGCGTCTCCTTTCCCCAAGGACCTCCACTATTCTCACAACTTATACTATTATTTGGGATGTCCTCCATCCTCTAGCAAAAGGAAGATACTCTGGGATGGTAAGAGTCAACTAACACCAAATCTGGTGGATCTCTGCCTCCAAGGGACCAAAACAGACTTCCTAAATTATAGTACTGCCATGGGAAAGTCCCCTCCCACAAGAAGAAAAGAACTCTAGGTTGCAACCTACCCTTATAATAATTAAGGTTTTATATATGTATGTATGTGTATATATACATATATGTATATATGTATATATACATAAAACTCACCTACTCTACTTTTTCCAGGAACTTGTACAGTTACTTTAGACTAATAGCACTACCCTGGGGTTCAGGTCAGTGCCCCAAATACGAAAAGAATTCAACATGATTTGAGAGTCAGTTCTCCCTCCTCTAGTCATACATAGTCTACAAGGAGTAGTTAAGCAACTAAATTTTGGAGCTCATGCCCTAGAGTCATATTGTCCTGATTGGTTAGAGCTCCCTATATCAGACCTGATCATACTTTACCCTCACCATCTTCTCTGCACCATGCAAGCGTATGCCCCATCATCCCAATCCTCCTCTTACTCTGGAAACTGATCAAATTAACACTACCTTTATTTATGTCAATCAACCGCCTAATTGGCCTATTTACCACCTCCTGTTACTTCCCAGGCCAAAACACTCTTCCCTGGCAACTGCTCCCCATATGTGATATTTCCCCTGACTAGAATGTCAGCTTCTTGAAGTCAGGGACTCTTGATTTATACTTGCATCCTCAGTGCTTAGCACAATGACTGGCATATAATAAGCCTTTAATAAATAAGTTGCCCAATCAACAAACATTTACTAAGGGATTACTATGTTCTAGTAAGTGTTGGGCATACAAAAAACAAGTAGAAAAAAAAAAGATAGCTTCTGCCATTAAGGAGTTTATATTCTAATAGGGGAAGATAATATACAACAGGGAACTGGAAAGGTTTAGAGACAGGGGAACGGAGGGAAGGGACACTAATGGGGACATGGGGGCAAAGTCAAAAAGAATGAAAGATGACTGGTCTGAGCCCTTCCTCAAAATGGAGGTTCCAGGAAGCACTCTCTAAAGGGAGAAGGGTGCCACAGGACAGAAGAAGAGGGCAACTGAAACACGATAGCAAAGTCCAGAGAGTGCCTTTCTCATAAATGCCTTCTCATGCATTTGTCAAGATTCACAGCTGCAGTGAAAAGCAAGGTCCAGGTGTGCTTTGTATCATCCTAGCTCTATGCCTTATTTGTTCCTCAATTTTACTTCCTACTGTGTAAATAGCAATTGTTTCTGTTCTGGCCAGAAACCCTGAGGGTCTTCCCCTCTCAATTTTATTTTACATTTTGTTTTGTTTTATTTTTTTGAGTAGGCAAACTAGGCTATTTTTTTACCTCATTTCTCTCTCTCTCTCTCTCTTTTTTTTGGCTAGGCAATAGGGTTAAGTGACTTGCCCAGGGTCACACAGCTAGTAAATGTTACATGTCTGAGGCCCGATTTGAACTCAGGTCCTCCTGAATCCAGGGCCGGTGCCCTATCCACTGCACCACCTAGCTGCCCCTTTCGCCTCATTTCTTACCTAGCCTTAAATCACTGAATGACTGTTGCCTCAGAAAAACTGAGACCTGGGAAAGACCTTAGCTTAGAAAGGTCAAGGTCTCCCATGGCATCTAGGGTCATCTCCAGTCATTCTGACCTATATCTTGCCACTGGACTCAGATGACCCTGGAGGAAAGAGTGAGGCTGACAACTTTGCACAGCCCTGCCTCACTTAAATCCAGTTCATTTACAAGTCAAGACATCACCCTCCTAATGTCATTCATCCTCTTTGAGAATGAAGTAACAAACAAACAATAACAACAACAACTTACTATGCTCTTGACTTGGTTAAGGAAATACTTCATTACTCTGCTATTGGTGTTTTTTTTTTTTCCTGTAGTTTCTCACTTGGTTTAGGAACTGTTCAGGCCTTTCTCCTGCAAATTGAATCTCCATGTGTAAGTCCTCTTCTCTCTGTCCAACTACCTCCCTTTACAGCTCCACTGAGTCTCTGCATAGCCCTCTTTTGAAGGACAAGCTCAAGGGCATAGCTCATATGTGTGAAGTGAGCGTGAACTTCCATCATTGACCAGAACAAAGGCTGTGTTTGCACTGGGTCATCTTCATCATTCAGAACACCAGCCATGTTGGGCTGACCTGAGAGGATTATGGAGCATTACACAGGTGATGCCACTCCTTTCTAAAAGCCTGGAGTTTAAGATTGACCACACTGAGTATAAACATAGACACACACAGACAGTAATACAAAGGTTGGACAAATGCTTTCTAAGCTAAAATAAAATATTTACACATGTCTGAACAATGGCAGTGAGTGTTGTGTGGTAAGAAGGGAGTGGTTGGATCATGAGAGTTGCATGTTCAGGCAGGAGTAGGATAAGGGATAAATCAGTCTGATATCTAGCTAACTGTAGTGCAATGGAGATGGTGTCATGCCTAATAGCTATATGCTCTAAAACAGAAGGCAGTGTACTGCCGAAAGGCCCAAAGAAAGAAGACCCTACAGCCTAGTTTTTGATGGTCAACATTAACTCAACAAGTACTTATTGAGTGTTATTTCTGTATTCAGAACACTGTCAGGGACTTTAAGAAAATTTAAAGAGACTTAGAGACACTATCCTTGTCTTTGAGGCATGTAAAATTTAGTTTTTTACAATTTATGCCTCCAGTAAAGTCTTCCTCCAGTACTCCACCATGCTATGAAAGTGAGCAAGGAAGGATGGAAGAAAGAAAAGAAGAAAAAAGGGAAAGGAAGGAAGGAAGGGAGGAAGGGAGGGAAGAAGGGAAGGAGGGAGGAAGGGAGGAAGAAAGGAAACAAGCACTTATTAAGCACCTACTATGTTCCAGGCACTGGGCTAAGCACTTTACAAATTTTATCTCATTTGATCAAGGGTCCTTAAAGACTATGCCAGTGGAGGACAAGCTCTAATAGGTCCTAACAAGCTGGAGAAGGTTTGAATACAGACCCAAACACATGCTATATGCCTATAATCAATGAGCCAGTTTGGTTAAATTGAAACTGACCTGTCACCAGAAAGTTGGCAACTCTTCTGCCCTTCCTCCGTTTTCCCAGAACAGTGGTACAATAATGGTGGGACATCAGTAAAAAGGGAGAATGGAATATGAAGAATCATAACATTTCTAAAATGGCTCTGAAAATTAAGAGGGAAGGCATCCTGGTGCAGTGGAGAAAACGCTGGATATGGATGGAATCAGAAGACCTAGATTCAAATTCTGGCTCTTCCATTTACTTCATGGGTGACCCTGGGTGGGACATTTAACTTCTCTGGATTTCACTTTCATCATTTGTAAAATGAGGGAGTTAGAATAGATGGCCTCAAGGTCCCTTCTAGCCAGAAACATAGATAGATAGATAGATATTAGGCAATTGGGGTTAAGTGACTTGTCCAGGATCATACAGCTAATAAGTGTCAAGTGTTTGGTCTGAGGCCAGATTTGAACTCAGGTCCTCCTGACTTCAGTGCCGGTGCTCTATCCACTGCACCACCTAGCTGCCCCTCTAGACAGAGATACTCTGGAGCCAGCTTGTGAGAGCCAATTGTTAAAATCTCAATATTAGCATTTATACCACAGGAATTGGTAGACACTACAAATCAAGGCTCAATTTATTGTTTTGTTGATTGTGTAGACTTGAGAAAAGATGTGGAGGAAATGTGAATCAGGCAGATTAAATTTAAAAGTGTGTGGCATTTTTTTTACTTGTTAAACATTTACTAGCACATGCCTGCTTCTAGCTCCGAGTCTATGAACCTATGACCTCATGTTGTTGAGACTCTTAAATGTGCAATCTTTGTCCAACAATTAGTGAACTAAAGCAGAACTGGAGTAGCTAAAACACATAGCATAATGACACGCTCACCATAAATGAAACCAAAACGCATAAAAAAACATGCCACTAAAGGCTCACAGGTTCTTGATGTTGGGGATCTTATAGTTTGATTTAGGAGACAAGGCATACACAGATAAAACAGTCATGCCCCCAACCCTGCCTATTAAATTCCACTCTTTTTGAAAGGCTCAGCCTAAATTTCCTGTCCTCATAGAGACTGGTAAAGATGACAGTGAGAAGAAACTGAACAGCCCGGGTCTCTCACATAACTAGTCCAGAAAATATAGAGAAAGAATACCAAATTGCATAGTGATGGGGAAATCCTAGGAGAAACTATAATGGATGCCTCTTTCTAACACAGGTTGGCACAAGTAAACAGCCAGAGATATGCAGATACTGGGGAACGGTCCAGTCAGAAAGGTCCACACAGAAACTTCCCGGGATGGAGACTAGGGCTTGGGCCAAGAGCTGTATCCTTAGGGTAGGGAGCCTAGCTTTCATGCTAGTGGAACCAGTGGAAACTTCCAGTGTGCTGACAGGAATTTGGGCCAGTCTCTGTCTGCTGTAGCTTTAACCAGGGATGAACCTGCAGTTATGTTGCCCAGACTACAGTTGGAAGCTGGCAAAGCTGGGAGGGAAGTTAAAAGAGCACATCCTAGGTCACACCACTAAGCTGCTAAAAGTTTGTAGCTTCCTGGCCTCATGTGCCCAAGATTATTGGAAAGCACAGCACTCAGTAAGAAATAGCACTAGGACCTCATATAATACAAGTTAGGAAGAAATAAGGCTCCATTACTCTCTTCAAAAGTGTGCTGAACCTGACCCTTACACAAAGGTCCAATTCAGGATGTATGGCTGGAAAACAAATGAATAAATAATAGAAGACATTGACGTTAAAGGAATATTATGGATCCAGAGATATTTAAGACACAAAACCAGAAGAATAAGTCCATAATATCTACAAGCAAATCCTCAAAGAAAAAAAGCAATTTGGTCACAAGGTCAGCTAGAATTCCTGAAAAAAAAAAAAAAAAGAAGCAAGAGTTTAAAAAAATGCTGGGCATATAATCTAAGCTACTGGAGAGGCTGAGGCTGACAGATCTCTTGAGCTCCGAGCTTCAGTGGGCTATGTTGATTAGCATCTGCACTAAGTTTGGCATCAACATAGTGAACCCCCAGAATTGGGGGAGGGGGTCAGTAGGTTGTATAAAGAGAGAAAAACCAGCCTAGGTCAGAAACAAAGGAGGTCAAAGCTCTGGTTTTGATAGGTATTGGGATTGGGTCAATGAGTAGCCCCTGCACTTTCAGCCTAGGCAAGATGGAGATACCCAGTTTTTTTTAAAAAATTTTAAATTAAAAATATTTTAATACTTAAAATGATATTTTAAGTGAAATGAGAATTCTAAAAGAAAGAATAGGAAAAGTATTAAGAGCTCTAGAGGAAAGAATTAGAAGGAGAATAAAAAGCTTAGTAAAGGAAGCACAAAACCTTATTCAAGTAATAGAGTCTATGAAAAAAAGAACAAGCAGAAATCATAGAGGGAATTAAATAAGACAGAGGGAGTTGGAAGTGGATTTGTTATGTTTTGATGATCTTAATAGAACAAAGAAAAGGGAGGGGAGAAAAGAAATGCTCTAAATAAGAAAAGCGTAGGAGTAGGAAAGAAATTAAACTTACTCTTTCACATAATCAAGATACTCAAGAAGACTAAAACATGTAGGAAATGGTGAAGGGAGTAGGCATCACATGATCTATGCCCTTATCTAAACCAAATAAAAGAGGATAAAACATACTAACACAGAGAGAGTTTGGTGTAGAAATTCATTCAACTCAATAGGTAAACAATAGGAAACTGGGAAAGGAGAGAGAAGGAAATAAGAGGGAGGGTTGATTGAGGGAGAGAGTAGTCCTAACCAAAACAATATCCAACATCAGAGAGTAAATCATGATGGGGAATTTAAAAGGAAGGAAAACAAGAGTAAAAACCCCAGTTCAGTGTCTAGATGAGAGGAAGAGAAGAAAAGTAGGGGAACAGAAGCAGATTACATCAAATAGAGATGACTAATACTGAGTAATTCTCTCTCACCAACCACTTTGTAAAGAAGGAGAAAAGGGAAAAAGAGAGGAAAAAGCATAGGAAGATAGGATGGCGGGAAGAACACAATTAACAATCCTAACCTTGAAGATAAATCAGCTAAACTCCCAAAATGGAAGAAGATAGAATAGATTAGAAAGCAGAATTTAACAATACATTTGTTGCTTATAAGAAACATATTCGAAATATAAAGATTCACACAAAAGTAAAATAAAAGGCTGGGGGAAGTCTATTGTGCTTCTATTGTGCTTCAGCTGAACTAAAAAAAAAAGCTGGGGTAGCAACAACAATTTCAGACAAGGCAATAGCAAAAATAGATTTAATTTTTAAAAATAAAAGGAAAACTACATTATTCTTAAAGGCACCATCATAGACAATGAATTATTATCAATACTTAGGATAGTTGCATCGATGGCATTGCACCCAAACTTAAGGGAAAAATTAAACAATTTACAAGGATAAATAGACAATAAAACTATAATAGTTGGGAACCTAAATGTAACTCTTTAAGACCTAGACAAATCTAGGGAAGGGGAAGAGAAGAAGGAAATGAGAGATTAAACATTTATATAGTGCCCACTGCATACTAATAACTTCAGCAAAATAGCAGGGTGTAACTGTATATCATCAACCTTTCATTAATAAAGAAAGGGGAAACCAATACAAAAATAAAAAAGGAAAATTCATAATGAAGAAGTTAAGAAAATTGTTAGATACTATTTACCCAATCATATACCAATAAAACTGACAAATGAAATGAATATGTTTTCAAAAATATAAAACAGTCAGATTAACAGAAAAAGAAATCGAGAACCTAACCTACTCTCAAAACAAGAGATTGAATAAGATCTCCAAAAGGAACAAAAAAACTAAACAAAAAACAGACCCAGATGGCTTTACAAGTGAATTCTATTAAGCATTCAAAGAACAATTAATTCCAATATTATATAACTTGTTTGCAAAATTATGAAAAGAAGGGATCTTACCAAGTTCCTTCTATGATATTACTATGGTCTTCATACATAAAAGACAGAGAGACAAAACACAAAGATTAATGAATATCCCTACTGAATATCAATGTGAAATTTTAAAATAAAACATTAGCTAAGAGGCTCCAGCAACATATAATGAAGCCCAGCAGGAAGAGACAGAAAAAGAAATTCCATTCAAAATAACTACACAATGTATAAGATACTTGGGGATTTACCAACTGACACCCAGACAGGGAACTGTATGAATGCAAGCACAAAACACTCTACAGAAAACAAGACAGAACTGAATAATTGGAGAGATATCAGTTGGGTGGGCTAGGCCAATATAATTAAAATGACAACACTACTTAACTTTACTCATTCAGTTCCATACCAATCAAGTTAGTAAAGGGATTATATTACAGAGCTAGAAAAATAATTTAAAAATTCACTTAGAAGAAAAAAGGTCAAGAATAGCAAAGAAAATAATGAAAGAAAGTGCAAAGTGTAGGAGCCTAGCAGTATCATCACACTCTACTAACAAGCAATAATCATCAAAAAATTTTGGTACTGATTAAAGAATTTAAAAAATCAATCAGTGGAATAGATTTGCAACCTACAGAAGCAAATGAACATAGGAGTATAATGTTTGATAAAACATTTGATAAAACTACTGAAGACCTCAATTACTGCCACAAGGGCTCACTGTTCAACAAAACCTGCTGGAAAAATGGCAAAGCAGTCCAAAATAAATTAGGTTTAGATGAAAACTTCGTGCTATACAACACAATAAGTCTTTAATAGATATAGGACTTTGATATAAAGTCATATCATAAACAAATTAGAACAGCAAAGAATGAAATATCTATAGTAACTGTGTATGGGATGAAAAGTTTATTATGAAATAGGGGATAGAGAATAACATAGAAGATAAAATGGACAATTTTGATTACAGAAAATTATAAAGGTCTTGCACAAAC
Source organism: Vombatus ursinus (assembly GCF_900497805.2). NCBI lineage: Eukaryota > Metazoa > Chordata > Mammalia > Diprotodontia > Vombatidae > Vombatus > Vombatus ursinus. The sequence goes on along the minus strand of NW_020954572.1, from coordinate 769,782 downwards.
AAAACAAATTCAGCTAAAGTCAGAAGGGAAATAGTTTATAGGGGAAAAACACTGTGCAAGTTTATCTGATGAAGGGCTCATATCCAAAATATAAAAAGAACTGATTCAAATACATAAGAACAAAGGCATTCCTTCCCCACTAGGTATATGGTCAAAGGATATGAGCAGGCAGCTCTTAAGGGAAGAAATCCAGTTTATATGTAACCATATAAAAATGTTCCAAATCACTAATAATTCTTAAAAATGTAAATTAAACATTTCTAAGGTCCTACCTCATACCCATGAGATTCACAAAAAATGGCAAAAAAGGAAAATAACAATTGTTGAAGGTGTTACAGGAAAACAGGTACATCAATGAACTATTGGTGGAGCTGTAAATTGGTCCAGCTATTCTGGAAAGGAAATTGGAACTACACCCCAAAAGTCACTAGTTTTTGACCCAATATAGTTGACCCAATGATAGATACCACTATTAGGTCCATACCCAAAAAAGATCCAGGAACAAAGAAAAGGACCTAAATGTACAAACATTTATAGCAGCTCTTTTTGTATTGACAAAGAACCAGGAATGAGGGAGATGACCATTGATTGGGGAAATGGCTGAAGAAATTGTGGTATATGAATGTAACATAATATTGTGTAGTAAAAAATGGAAAAAGGGATGATTTTAGAGAAATTTGGGTTGAGACATATAAACCAATGTAAGCAAAAGTGAGTAGAACCAGAAAACAATTTGTACAAAAACAACAACTCTATAAAGAAAAACAGAGCTCTGATCAATGCATTGACCAGCCACTATTCCAGAGGATCAATGATGTTACCCACCTCCTGAGAGTGTTTATAAGAGTCAACCACCTTCCCTTTATACTGTCCAAATAATTAATATTGGAGAGCAAAATTCCGAAGTCTCCTTTTCCATATTGTAGATAATTTCCTAACTTCTCTTTCATCTCTGAGGTCTTATACATGATCATTTTGTCTTCAAGAGGCTGGTACTGCCCAATAACTCTATCTCTTCCTAGAAGAGTGGCTTCTAAGAGCTTCTTCTCTCCAAGAAGCTGACACTATCTAAGAACATTTCCCCTCTCACATCCTTCAAAAAAAGGCTGGATTCCAGAACCTTCTAGGAAGCTGGTATTGTCCAAGATGTCTTCTCTCCTCTAGTAGAGTTCAAGAACTCCCACTACTTGACTAGTTTCCCTCTCTGGAGGCAACTGATTGATACCATGTACAATTGAAACATGCCTCTGGCATCACCTCTCTGGGGCTAAGTAAAAAGATGTTGTGGCCTAGGAATTTTTAATTTTTAATATTTCATTACTGTTCCTCTGGGGTTGAGATGAGAGGGGATGGTCACTCAACATCTTGATGGTTATGCCAATGCACACAGCCTCTCATGTAATAAACTGCTCTCAGGTCTCAATTCTCTCTGGATTTCTCTGAAACCAGAAAAGGGGACTGAATCTGCAATTTAAAAAACTAACTTTTATAGGTATGGGGGGAAGGGAATAGGCATTTATATAGAACCTACTATGTGCCAACCACTGTGTTAAGTGCTTTATGAATATTATCCCATATGACCCAACACAATCCCTGTTGGTGCTGACTCTCAACAATCCAAACCAACCAATTCATCCTCTAGAGATGATATTTAAGGAGGCAATCGGACCATTAGTAGTATGGTCCAGTAGATCCTAGTGGGTATGGTATCCCAATGAGTAGATCCCAAATCCCAATCTTTCAAAGGAGAATATCCATATAATTTATAGGAAGATATAATAAAAGCTCCAGTCAAAGACCTTGTAAACACATCATGGAATTTCTTGATCAACCTTCTACATTTAGAGTTGTGTCTCCAGTTTCCAATGCAGTATCTTGCACATAGTAGGGACTATGTAGATGATTCACAAATTTATATGTGAAAGAAGGGATGGTATTGATATGGAACTCTGATTAATTGTATCCCTTCAACCCACTTGATGAAATTACAGAATATTAGAGGAAGGGAACAAAGACAATTGCCCTTTCAGACTCTGAGTGGTTGTATTCATTGTTTTTAAAGGATGTGTAACTTCGAGTGGCTTACACCTGGAGTGATATTCACAGATTATAAAAAATTTTAAATTGAGAGTGACCTACTTGTACCTTGTAAATGCTTCATTTCTTTCAGCTTTGGGGTTTTTTAAAAAGTGTATCGGGGAAAAGAGGATCAAAGATAAGATAGGTTTAATGCTCAAAATGTATGAGATGATAACTGATGATTGGAGGGAAGGAAGAACTAGACAACTCTTATTTGATTTCTGTTCTCTCTGGATTATGGCCTCCAGTGGTGGAGGTAGGTGGATAGATGAGTATGTGGGGCTACACTGACAAGGAAAATTATTAGACTGGGAAGGACGAAACAAAGGCCAATAAGAAGTTGATACTCAAGCTAAGAGGCAGCTAGGTGTCTCAGTGGATAATGTCAGGCCTGGAGTCAGGAAGACTCATCTTCATGAGTTCAAATCCAGCCTCAGACATTTAGTAGCTGTGTGGCCCTGGGCAAGTCACTTTACCCTGTTTTCCTCAGTTTCCTCTTCTATAAAATGAGCTGGAGAAGGAAATGGTAAACCGCTCCAGTATCTTTGCCAAGAAAACCCTAAATGGAGTCATGAAGAGTTACTGAAATGACTGAACAACAACAACCCAAGGTAAGAAAGAGAAAGTAAAAGAGCACCTAGCTCTTGTGATGACTTCAGATCACAAGGCCCAGATTGTTGCACTGTTGGTGGAGCTGTGAACTGGATCAGCAGTTCTGGAAAGTGATTCAGAACTCTGTCCCAAAAGTTACTAAATTATGCATGGACTTTGACCAGCAATATGATTACTTGGCCCATTCCTCAAAGAGATCAAACAAAGAAGAAAAGGACACGTGTGTAAATATTTATAGCAGCTCTTTTTGTGAAAAGGAAATGGAAAAATAGAGAAATGGAAACTAAGGAACATTCATCAATTGGGAATAATTGAATAAATTATGGTATATAAATGTAATAGAATTGTGCTGTAAGAAATAAGAACTGTTTTAGAGAAAACTTGAATAAACTGATACAGAGTGAAGTAAGCAGAACAAAGAAAAGAATGAATAAAACAACACTGTAAAGAAAAACAACTCTGAAAGACTTAAGAATGCTGATCAATACAACAAAGCATGTTATCCACCTCTTAAGAGAGAGGTGATAGGCTAAGGATATAGATTGAGACATTTTTTGGATATGGTCAATTGGGAATTTGCTTTGCTTGACTATACATATTTGTAACAAGGGTTTTATTTTTCTTCCTTTTCTCCCCAGTCAGGGGAGGAAGCATATGGGGGAGGAGAGGAAGTGAATAGATTTTTGTTCATTGAAAAAAAATTGTTTTAAAGAACAGATCATGCCAAACTAACTTTAATTTCTTTCTTGGTAGGGTTACTTTACTGGTAGATTAGAAAAATGCTATAAATATAATCTACCTAGATTTCAACAAAGCAGTTCACAAAATCTCTCATGCTGTACTTGTAGAAAAATAAGGAAGATGCAGGTTAAGAAATGGTATAATTAGGTTGATTGAAAAGTAGTTGAATGGCCAAGCCAAAAGTTGTGTCAAATGAAGTGTCTCAGGGTTCTATATGTGATTCTGTACTGAACCCTACTGATTGGATAAGGTAGAGGAGGGTGGACATTGGAGACTTCCTCCCTAATCCTTCACCATATAAGGGAATTCACCTCATTGCTTTCTGCCTAGCTGCTTTCCTGGACTTTGTGATCTCCAGAAACTAATCATTCTGCAAGTTGAAAACAAAACTGAAACTCTCATCTCCTCAGATCATCTCCCTCCCTGGACACAGGACTTCATCATGCCCCTGAGACAGGTACCCTTCCCTTTACTCCTTTTCAAATTCTTTTCACATGTTGTCTTCCCCCAGTAGAATGTGAGCTCCTTGAAGACAGGGACTGTCTTAAATTTTTCTTCGTATTCTCCAGCATGATGCCTGGCACATTATAGTTGCTTAATAAATGTTGATTCACTCTAATTGACTCTGTTTAACATTTTTATCAATGGCTTTGTTAAAAGCAGAAATGGCATCCTGGTTAAATTTGCAGATGATGAACTAGCAGGCACAGGTTGGATCCAACCAATAGGTTGTATGATGGAATCGATATTAAAAAAATATTTTGACAGGCTAGGACACTGGGCTGTATTTAAGAAGATTGTACTCAACAGCATATAAAGTCTTACTTGGGCTCAAAAAATTAACTTTACAAGTGTAAGTTGGGGGAGGCATAGCTTTAGGGCAGTTGAATAAGATTTAGGAACTAGAAGACTTCAAACAATATGAGTTTACAGTGTCATCGGGCAGTAAGAAAAGAAAAGCTGATGAGTCAATAGATTGCCTTAGGAAGAGAATTTGGTTAAGATACTGATTATGCATCAGCTAGGTGGTACAGTGGATAGAGTGCTTGGCCTGGCATCAGGAAGACCTGAGTTCAAATTTGGCCTCAGATGCTTCCTAGTTGTGTGACCCTGGGCAAGTCACTTAACCCTGTTTGCCTCAGTTCCTTATCTGTAAAAAGAGCTAGAGAAGGAAACAGCAAATCACTCCAGAATCTTTGCCAAGAAAACTCCAAATGGGTTCACAAAGAGTCACACATGACTGAAACAAAAGAACAACAACTGACCATCCAGGCTATGGAAGAGACAGGAATATATTCTCAAGGCCTTCCTGGTTGGGTTGTTTGGTGTGGTCTGGAAAGGGAAACAAGTCCAACTCTGAGCAAAACTGTGAATCAGGAGAAATTGGCTTTAAAATTAGGAGAGACTGTCTTTAACATCCCACCCATAACCTCTTCTCCATCTTGATCCTCCTACTCTCGTTAATGCTATTCTTGATTCTCTAGGTCCAATAACATGGCAGCTTCTTCCCTCAGAGCAAGAAACTTGTCTTTACCACTCTTCCCTGAAATTGAAAGTGTAAATACATTATAATCCACATATATTTACTGGATGACTACTGTGTGCAAGTATCTGCATGAGGCATTAGAAATACAAAGCAGTATAAGACATGATCCCTGCCCCACAGAGCCCTGATTTTGTTGTTCAGTCAGTTCAATGGTGTCCAAATCTTTGTGACCCTATGGACCACAGCACATTGATACTGGAGTAGTTTGCCTCTTCCTTCTCCACTGGATTAAGGGAAACAGAGCTTAAGGGTCACATAGCTAATAGGTCTCTGAAGCTGGATTTGAATTCAGTGCTCATACAGGACACTACCCCTTGGCAAATCACTTGACCTCTCCAGGTCTCAATTTCTTCTTCATTTCAAGTTTACGTTGAATACTTAATGAATATTCTTTGGGGTCTGGCTATTCAGTCAATTCTGAATTCCCCTAATCTACCATTTTCTAGCCTAGGTCTCCCTTTCTTATCTATAAGGGTGGCACATTTGTGGCACATTTCACATTTGTGAAGTGCTTTGCTGAAATCTAGGTAGATTATATTTACAGCATTTCCCTAAATTACCAGTACAGTAGTCCTGTCAAAAAAGAAGATGAATTTTATCTGAAGGGACTGGTCTAGATGACTTTTAAGGTTCCTTATGGCTTTGACATTTTATGATATCCAGTTCCTTGGATAATAATAAATTTATGCATAATCTTATTTTATCCTCCCAACAAATCTATAAGGTATATAGTAAAATACACCTCCTATTTTGTAGATAAGGAAACTGAGGCTCACAAAGTTTAATTGACTTGCCTCAGGTCTCACAAATATAGCCAAGACAAGAACTCATATCTTCTGACTCCAAGTCTAGTGTTATTTCCACTTTATCATACATGTGGCCTCCAAATCTGAAGAAAACTCTGCCTTTCCTATTTGCCAACAGGTATCACATTCTTTGCTATAGACCTCCTTATTAATAAGGCTGCTCCAAATTCAAGAAATGTCTGGTACTCTGTCAGAGACTAATAACCCCTCTAGGTAGGATGAATTCTCTTAGAATTCAAATAGGATAAGGCAGCTAGGTGACAGTGGATAGAGCACTGGATTAGAATCAGGAAGATCTGAATTCAAATTCAGCCTCAGATGCTGCCTGGCTGTGTGACCCTGGGCAAGTCATTTAACTTCTATCTGCCTCAGTATGAATTCTCTTGGAATTAAAACAAGTTAATACTACATACACTGTTACTATGTTATTTCTCACTATTCAACCCTAAAATGGGAAAGGCTATCCATATCCCAGGTAATTCTATATTTCTAAAACTTTCCTTCCATTTCCAGAATCTACCAGTATCAGATTCTCTACGCTCCCCCATCTACATCTTTATGTAGTCTCACAAATTCATATTTTGAGCCATTTGTGGATACTCTATTGATGCAGACCATAAGCTCATTGCAAATTAGTAGATGGTTTAATGAGTAGCTATGGAAAATAATAATCAGTCAATCAATCAATCACTAGGCATCCAAGGCTTTTCATAATAGACCTCTTCAAAATTTAGCTAAAATGGTCCTTGGAGAATAAACATACAGCCCATCACTAGGACTGTAATTCAAAATTTTCCCAAATTTTCAAAGCCCTCTGGAATTTGTATTCTGCTGGCATAGACTTCAAAGTCCAAGGGTCATCTCTAGGCCAAAGTGAAGCATCAAAGTAGGGCTTAATGGAGGACCATGATTCCACATGTAATAATTCCTTATACTGATACATCATTTTATAAAGTGTCTTCTCATTGACAATTCCATTTGATTTCTCCTAACAACCAGTGTACAGGTATCATTATAATACCCATTTTACAGAAGAAGAATTTGGAACCCAGATAGAGGAACTGCCTTCCCTAGGATCATACAGTTAGTAAGAGGTAGAGCTGAACTTAGAACCCAGATTTGAGGACAAAGACCAGTGCACTTCCTACCACATTATGATGCTTCTTTTTCCATGCCTACTTATGTCTGTTTCTTTAGTCTATTTAATAATGTGCTAGTTTTCTAGTGAAACAGGTCAAGTTAATTTTGATCCTTCTTGAGATGGTAAACTAACTCTTCTTAGGTATGAGGACACAGTTTGGTTTCTAGGAAATGATGATCAAATGGTGGTCTAGTCCCCTCGAAGGAGTGGTGTCAAATTCAAATAAAAACAGGGGCCACTCATTCAAACATAAGGATCCCTGTGAGACATATATTGACTTAATTTTGAAATTTAATTTTATCTTTGCTTTTATTGTATTTTAATTTATTTTGTTAGATATTTCCCAATTACATTTTAATCTGATTCAGGCAGTACCCAGGAGTGTTGTGGACTGCAGGTAGCATGTTTGACCCACCTGCCTTAAAGAATTAACCTCACCACATCCACATGGATGTTGTATCTTTGGAATGCTGGTAAGGAGCAGTTCCTTCTGATTGCAAGAATAAGACTCATGTGACTTGATCTCTGCTAAAGGCAAAATGCAGCCTATGAGAGGAGTCAAAAGCTACAAATGGCAACAGGCTTTTGGGAAATAGGGACTTCAAGTCTTCATTGTCTTCCACGATTCACAGACAAATCCAAACAGGCTCTCAGTAGCCTTTGTACTCTCAGACTGGGCTAATGCAATGGTGGGGAATGTTTTATTCACTCATTAGCGGATGATGACCAACATCATTGGATATAATAGGCAGATTGGTCTAGGAGATGGAAAGCCAGACTTGAAGTAAAAAAGACCTAGGTTCAAGCCTGTCTCTGACACATAATAACTATGAGACTATGGACAAGTCACTTAACTTTTTAAGTACCCCCAAATTACTCTTAAGACAGGGATTGTTAATATTCATGAATGGATTTCAGGGGGTCCTTGAACTTGGATGGGAAAAACTACATCATTATTTCAATATAATTGATTTCTTTTATAATCTTATGTATTTTATTTCATAATTTATAAACGTTATTCTGAGAAGAGGTTTATAGGCTTCATCAGATTGCCAAAGGGGTCCATGACACAAAAAAATAGTTAAGAGCCTCTGATATGAATTACCTCTCTGCAGGAGTGGAGGCAGTTTCCACACTAGAAATTTCCCACACTGATATAATCCCAGGTTCAGACGAAAAAACAAACAAATGAACAACAAAACCAGCACCATCTAATGACTGCAAGGAGGCAACTACAACACAATGGCCAGGTGGAAGAACATTTGTAGCTACAGTGCTGGTAGTATATCATTCTTTTATCCCTTAATATAGTAATGTCATGATCTTCAAAAGCCCTTAGATACTGGAATCATTGGAAGAGATTTCAGAAGTCATCTTGTCTAACCCTGACCAGAAGGATGAACCCCTCTTACAATGTCCCCAAGAAGTGGTCATCTACCCTCTGCTTGAACTCCTCTGGTGATGGGAAACTCATTACCTCTGAAGGTAATCCATTCACTATTGCTGGACAGCTTTCATTTCTGGGAAGTTATGCTTCCTTGTAACTTTGATCCACTAGTCTTGGTTTTGTTCTCAGTATCCAAATGGAATAAATCTTATCATTCTATATGACAGACCTTTCAGTGTGTAAAGACACTATAGTGACCCTCTTAAGCCAAACATTTATACTCCTTAATGCTGCCCTCATGTTTAGTTAGAGTACCTGTTCTCCTCATTGTGATCAGACATGGAAAACAGGACTCATAGCCTTTAAGGGAAAACTGAGCTGGTTATCTGAAAAAAGATTAATATAATTAGTGGGGAGTTACCTTGAATGAGGATTGTTGATGTTTTTATTTTTTTTCAAACTTATTCCTTCACCTTTGTTCCTTCACAAATAAATATTCTCAATAAATAGTCTCAGGGTTCTTCAACAATAGTCCAACTGTATAGGTGATGACAAACAAAATCACATGCTCCATTCTTTGCTATTAAGCTCATTCTAATTATGTTGGTATAATAAGTTGACACAAGAGAAAGAATGGCCATAGAATCATACCATGAAGTTGTGGTTTCTTAGCAACAAACTGGAAACTGTGTTAAGTACTTCTCATCTAAAAAAAAAGAAAAGAAAAGAAATCTTTGTTCATATGCATCAACATTTAGCCCTTAGTCATTATTGAACAATGTGAGTGTTTTGAACCACTGCATGCATGTGGTAATTCCATTCAGGGATCCTCCCCCTCCAAGATTTAATACAAATCTATTGTTATTTAGAAACCTAAATAACAGGAAGTTCAGTATAGGAAGAGCACAGGACCTGGTGAACACTGAGTTTTAAATGACATCTAAGCTCCCTTCCAACTGTGAGAGCTTATTGTTCTACATTACTCAGTTAAAAAAAAAACACTCAAAGGATTATGTGATCATGGGATCATAGATTTAGAGTTAGAAAGAACCTAGTTGTTTTCAATAGTGTCCAACTCTTTGTGACCCTATTTGGGGTTTGCTTGGCAAAGATACTGGAAGGGTTTGCTGTTTGCGTTCCTAGCTCATTTTCCAGATGAGGAAACTGAGGCAAACAGGGTTGAGTGACTTGCTCTGGGTTACACAGTTAATAAGTATCTGAGGCTGGATTTGAATTCAGCTCTTCCTGACTTCATGCCCAACGCTCTATCCATTGTGCCACCTAACTGCCCAGAAAGAATCTTAAACACCCTCTAGTTCAATTTCCTCATTTTACAAGGGAAGAAACTGAGGTTCAACGAGGTTAAGTGATTTATCTAGGGTCACACAAATAGAAAGCACCAAATTTGATATTTGGCATTGGAGAACCTGAGTTCAGTGTTAGACTTGGTTACCTGAGGAGCAAGGAAACCATTAGACCTTTCAAGGCTTCATTTCCTCCATCTGTCAATAAGAGGGTTAGACTAGCTTGCCTCTCAAGTCCTTTTCCATCTCTGAACTCTTCAACATCACTTTACTTTTCAACCGAATCTGTCTGCATTATCGGTTCATCACATTATACTTCCAGGTTCACCACATGAGCAAGGAGAATACAACACTGATGGTACAGGACACATTGTGACCAGTTTACGAACAGAATGTTTTGTATCAGCCTATTTGCCTATCTGCCCGAAAGATCTTTACAGGTTTCTGCCTGGAAGTTGAGCCAAGAGAAATGGAACATCTTTAAAGGTTACCTGATCCTTAATGCCTCTGATAGGAGTTACATAAGTAAATGATCGCCCCTCCAAAGAATGGCATCTATCAAATATTCATTATGGTGGCAGCCACTCCTTTGGGGCTAGAATGTGCTCAAAATTGGGTCAGGCATCTATCTCTCTACTGTATTTGTGATAATTATCATAGCAGTAGCCTAGACATGGAATTATTATGAAAGGCACAAGGACATAACCATCTTCATTATCCTATACATTATTTTGCTATACATTATGCTACTTTTGTCTTTTATTAGAATATGGAAAGGTCTTGTTTGTTCAACTATTGTTCATGATAATCATCGTGGATAGAGAGGAAAGGAAGCAGTTGCCATTGATGATCACACGATAAGTCATTAGTGAGTCAGGCAGGAGCCAGCAGGCGTTAAGGCAAAACTTGATGCAGTATTTTATACTCCCAGCACCACAGTTTTGCTGAAATCAACAGCATTATAAAATATAGCATAGCCTGGTTCCTCTGCATTGCCTTATTCATCTCTGTGAGGATTCTAAGGCTTAGAAAATCTTCCACAGAGGGAGGTAGACATATCAGAATTTGTAAGAAATATCGCTAAGAAATGAGACTAAAGCTGTCCTGTCCTAAATGCACTCTGGCAGGAAGCCAGGCGACAGGGCAAAAGCAATGACATTTGCAATGCCCTCTTTTGGTTTTCTGTCTTCCTTCCTCTGACCTTGCCACTTGTATGTCTGGGTGAAAAAAAAGATGAGTATGACTAGGGTTACTGAGGACTATAAAAGGTCCTCCTGGATCACCTCCTTGTCCTGGCAGAGGGGCATGTGTGGCTCAATGACACTGTGAGTTATGCCATGCAGGGTTACCCAAGATAGATGGGTCATAGTGGAGAGTTCTGACCAAAAGTGATCCACTGGAGAAAGAAATGGCAAACCACTCCAGTATCTTTACCGAGAGACACACCCACAAATGGGGTCGCAAAGAGTCAGACATAACTGAATGACTGAACGACAACAACATAAAAGGTATGGACACCTCCACCAGTGCTGCCTAAAAGACATGGCACCATGAAAGGGAGGTCATGAGAGTAGAATAGCGGGAAGGAAAAATCAGTGCAGCTTTTGAGTGAATAATAATTTAAGGTTATATAATAATTTAAGTAAAATAATTAAATATACAATAAATTCAACAAATAACTTTCAAAATTGTGCTACTTGACTGTCCTGTTTTGTATCTTACCATCTGTTCTATTCATTAAAAATATTTCAATGACCTTTTTGGGTGTATAACCCCATTGCTAGTGCTCCTCCCTCCTCAAGTCCCCCTCACTATATATATGTATGTATATATGTCTAATATATATATATGTACATATATATGCATATACACACACACCAAAATATATACAAAATATATATATACTAAAATCAGGGAAGACACCAGCTACTTAAATTCCTGTGGATCATGAGCTGCAGTGCTGAGAAGTTACCTCCTCTCCACTTTTCTTTAAAATCATGAACTTAAGATGAGGGTAGGGCAAAGTAGAAGCCCCTCTCTATCCCCCTTCATAAGTTGTGGGTACACATTGATCTGGGGCAGCTAGGTGGATAGAAGGCCTGGCCTGAAGTCAGGAAGACTCCTCTTCCTGAGTTCAAATCCAGCCTCACACATCTACTAGCTATATAACCCTGAGCAAGTCACTTAACACTATTTGCCTCAGTTTCCTCATATGTAAAATAAGCTGGAGAAGGAAATGGCCAACCACTCCTGTATCTTTGCAAAGAAGACCCCAAAAGGGGTCACAAATTGTTGAACACAACTGAAAACAACTAAATAACATAGATCAGAATGCTTCCTGCCACACAGAAGATCTAGGAGAGGGGAAGGCACAACAAAATAACCGTATAGTTCTTTTGCATTCATTTCCATATTATTAAAACCTATGTGATCACAACATGTTTTGGGGTCAGAATTTCTGAATGTATTGGGAAGTGACATCTGAATAAAATATTTCATGGCGTGAGGGTTCAGAAATAGATGTAGATAGTAGGTTGAATATTTTAGTGCTTTGAATAATATTCCATTTCATCCCTTGGATTAAATTGGTACCCGATAAGCAAGCAGTTAATTAAAACTGCTTCAGTATAGCAAAATAGGGTTGTAAGAGGAGGAGGAGGAGCAACATAGCTACTCATTTGCAGGTTGAAAGCTTTTCAGTAGCCAGTGGATATACTGGACAGAGTCTGACAAAGGGGGTAACTCTCTCACATACGTCAGAGAATAATTTAAAGACCTAGATAGATGGCTCAAGGTCAGCAACTCAAATACTGCACTCAGGTAACTAAACTCCCATACTGGATAAATAGCATAGTGATATTCTGTCTTCCACTGGGTCAGGAAGAGTTAATCTATTTTTGTGTCATGGACCCTCTTTAACAATGGTGAACCTATAAATAGGTGCTTTCTCAGAACAATGTTTTTTATTGTACAAAATAAAATACATAGCCTTACAAAAGAAACCAATTATGTTGCAATATAGTTATAAACGGGCAGCTAGGTGGATAGAACGCTGGGCCTGGAGTCAGGAAGACTCATCTTTGTGAGTTCAAATCTGGCCTCAGGCACTAGCTATATAACCCTGGGCAAGTCATGTAACCCTGTTTGACTCAGTTTTTTATCTTGTAAGATGAGCTGGAGAAGGAAATGGCAAACCACTCTAGTATCTTTGCCAAGAAAACCCCAAATGGGGTCATGAAGAGTAGGACACAACTGAAAGTGACTGAACAATAACAAAAATACTTATAATTTTTTTTTAAAGTTCACAGATCTTAAATTAAGAACCTTTGCCCAAGGCTAAAGGAAAATGGCTTTCTGAGTGTTAGCAATGCCAGTATTTATCATTAATCCCTACACATTCTAGAAGTTTTCGAGGAGAAAGTTCATGAGGATCTTTTTGAATAGCACCCTAGGAAAACATAGCTGTATACAATTTCTGGGTTCTACAAAAGATGCTATTGAGAATTAGCCAATGGCACACCTTGGTAACGGGGAAAGTAATATCCATACTCTGACATTTATTAATCTTTTTTTTGTTCAGTCACTCAATTGTGTCTGACTCTTAGTGACCCTGTATGGTTTCTTGGTCAAGATACTGGAGTGGCTTACCATTTCCTTCTCCAGTGGATTAGGCTAACAGAAGGTAAGTGACTTGCCCAGGGTCACACAGTTAGTGAGTGCTTGAGGCCAAATTTGAATTCACGTCTTGCTGACTCTAGGCCCAAAGCTCTATCCACTGAGCCACCTTTCTGCCTTTAACCTCTCAGGTCCTCATTTTTCTTATCTATGAAATGAGACGGTTGGACCAGTTGAACTCTAGGATCACTTCCAGCTCTAATTCTATGATCCTATAAACTATGTTATTATTATCCATTATTACAGGAGCAATAATCTAACCATTTCCCTCATGGTACAGTTGGCAGAGATGTGACCCTCAGTGACAATGGCCAGAGAAAAGTAGGGAGAAACATGGGCCCCAGCCACAATGAATGGAGGGGAAAAGGAAGAGATATGAACCTAAGGGGTGGCATTAGGAAGGGACAAGGATACCAGTGGAAGAGGATAGTGGTGGACAGAGGAGAAGCTCCCAGCAACAGTAGCATTACCAATGGCAAAAGAATGGGAACTGGCATGGGCAGTAGTAAAAAGTAGGCCCACTGTAGCCCAGTGCTTACTGCAGTGTAGAATTGGCCCCTCCACGTTGCTGTCAATCGCCCTGTGATCACTGGACAGCTCCTCCTCAGGGAAGGTGCTCCTTCTCCAATGGGGAAGAAGCTGTGTAGCAGCTAAAGACCAGCAGGTAGTAGGAGACTATAGTAGTAATACGGATGCCCAACAGAGACATAGCCTGGTGAAAAAGGTAGCTCAGACATCAGTGTTGGAGGTATGCCTGCCCTGCCTTTTGGATTCTCTGGCCACATGTGCCCCTTGCATAAGAACTCTGTCTCATTAGCGGTACTGTAACCTATGGGAGAATATATTTCTCTGTGTATGAGGAAAATCTTGCTCCTTATCTTGCCATGTTTTTTTATTAAAATGTCCTTTTCTTATAACTATGTCCTCTGGTTGGATAGTAAAGGAAACACACAGGTAGGGGCTTATGAACATGGTACCCTACCAGCAAGGGTTAATCAAATAATACAAGACATGCTTCTGAGGGTTGCATTAAGGAAGAAATTTTTGTGAAGAGAGGTGGGTGAGTGATACATAAGTAAAATATAAAAACAGTATCATTTGAGGAGGGAGAATACACTAACCACTAGGGAGATTAGGAAAGGTTTCTCGTAGAACACGGCATTTACAAACCTTGAAAAAGGGTAGGGATTCCAAGAAGTCTAGAGGTAAAGAAGGAGTATAACTGTTTACAACCAAGTTTCTTTTTTTTATAAAAGTTGCATCTATTTTTGATTCTGAACTTAGCAGATATCAAACAAAATGAAGATTTCCACACAAAGTAGAACAGAAAAGAATTGTATACAAACTATGTTTCAATTTTTTGAAAGACATTTATCAATCACGTCCAACTCTCTATGACTCCATTTGGGGTTTTCTTGGCAAAGATAGTGGAGTGGTTTGCCATTTCCTTCTCCAGATCATTTTATAGATAAGGAACTGAGGCAAACAGGGTGCCCAAGGTCACACAGCTAGTGTCTAAGAGTACATTTGAACTCATGAAGATGAGTCTTTCTGGTTCCAAGCCCAGTATTCTAGCTACTGTGCCACATGTTTCAATTATCCACTGGCAATTAAAAGCAACAACCACTTCCTATTAACCAACAGTTTTATACCAGAGTTGTGAATCTTCAACATATGATGGATTAGTTTCATTTCTTCTCTTGCTAGTAGAAATAGTACTTTGGGAAATATAGTCATCAATAGGAGGGAGGAAGAAAAAGTAAGGGGAGGACCTGAATATTTCACAGATGAGTAAGGCAGGTTCAGCAAAAGCAAAATTTTTTTTTTGTGTGTGTGTGTAATTTTTGTAAAGTGGAACCTATGATGTCATCCATAGGGAGCATCCAGTAAAAAACTTCCTCGACCAATGAAGATAACATTTTCTATTCAACTTAACGGTCTTAGAGAGTTGCCTGGGATCATGGAGACTTTAAGTGATTTGCCCCAGGATCAAATAGTCAGAATGTGTCTGAGTTAGGACTTGACCATAAAACTTTTTGTCTCTGAATTCAAATCTCTACCTCTGCCTCTCAGGAGCAAGATTAATTATGACTGAAAATATATGAGTTTGTTAACAACTCTCCTTCAGAATAGGGTAATGCAGCTTTGGGTGGGGTGGTCTATATCAGAAAACAGTTTTCTTAGAACAACATTTTAATGCTGGTAAGTATCAGTAAGAACATTTTTCTAGTGTGGACAGAGCAAGGTAGACAAACACATAGGGTACAATACACAAGGGACATAAGAAGTATATTGTAGTATTATCTTTTGGGGTCTCCTCTTATAAAATCTCTCTCCTGCCCCTGCCTGGGGAAGTCTTGGGAACTTCAGCATCTGGTGTGTTTTGCTTCCACAGAAGGGTCCTGGTTCCCCTTGACAGCACTTAGACATAGACAATTAAACATTAAACACAAGCAAGTTGTACCACAAAATATGGAAGGATTTTGTATCTGAGCCCATAAATACTTAAGAAAACTCTTCTACATTCTCTATGTGTAAAGAACTCAAAATAGTCAGAACTTTCTGACCTTAGAACCTACACAGTTCCCATGACTCAGAGTACCAGGGAAGGATTTGCTCCACCATATCCTTGCAATAGGATTCATTTCTCCCCAATTCGCTGCAGTAATATCTTTCTTCTTTTTAGCATTCTTTTTGTTCTGATGCCAGTTAAATGTTCCTATCTGCCACCAGCTGCTTGTCATTGAGAATTAACCCCTTAAAACAGGCTTTTCTCTCTAGGTCTGTGTGCACCAGATATGTCTGTCTATAACCAGATTCTTTCCTTCAGGTATAGTACAGGTCTCTTTCCAAATCCATGTGCAACTTGGCATTTATCTCAGTTAGCTGCATGAGTTGATTTTCCCTGTCTGTCCCCCACACTTGGAATGCTCTCCCTCTTAATCTCCATGTCCTTCAGGTTTCCTTCAAGTCCTAACTAAAATCCCACCTTCTATAGGAAGCCTTTTCCAATCCCTCTTAATTCTAATGCCTTGCTTCTGTTAATGATTTCCTATTTATCCTCATATTATTTGTTTGCATACATTTATTTGCTTGTTGTCTTTCCACATTAGATTGTGAGCTTCTTGAAGGCAGGGACTGTCTTTTGCCTTTCTTTGTATCCCCAGGACTCAGCACAGTTACTGGCATATAGTAGGAGAGTAATAAATGTTCATGATTGATGACATAGGGAAGGGAGGTCATGAGAAAGGTGCTCACTCAATTCCTCTTGGTATATTCCTATTATAATAACTTTTAAAAAATATATGTATTTTGTTTGCCACAAGATTTGGCTCTCTTTAGTAAGTAGGATTTTTTTTTTTAGATCACACTGCATGTGTTATACGCCTCTACTGAATAGTAACATGATTCCTCAGCTATAGTATTGCCCACAAGTATTTCTCAGTACTTAAGTGCCCATATTCATGAAACATCACCTTTGAAGTCCATTGTCAAATTATAGCCTAATTTGATTTTTTTTCTAAGAAGGAGAGCCCTGGATGGAGAATCTTTCCAGTGGGTCCTTGAAAATGCAATAGGTACCCAAATATACCTTCTTGGTCCCTGAAACACAGGGCACCTGAGATTTCTTCAAAAATCCTTGAAACAGATATGCAATGCAATTGGAGGGCCAAGTTCACCCCTCACTAAAATAAACACACTAACTTAAAAAAGGAAACAAAAGTCAGAAAAAAGAACATGAAGTTGGTTACTAAAGATTTCTAGGCCACTGGTCAAACCTTATTGTACCGACTTGCAATCCATAAGAATCTCATACAAGCTCTTTGGGCTCATGTCATTATAAAGCAAATATATTCTGGAAAAGGCCCCCACAGTATAGCATCCCCTCTGGACTCCCTCCACAACTTCCATTGTACTTGTGGGCTGAGTTCCCACAGGGTAGTTGCTATCTCAGGTTCTGGGATAACCCTCTGAGTCTACACTTCTAAAACTATATCTCATCAGCCTCCACTGGGGTGTTCCCTTTAACAAACAACAAGTAGGCACCAATCACTGTTTTTTTTGGGGGGGGAGGCAATCAGGGTTAAGTGACTTGCCCAGGGTCACACAGCTAGTAAGTGACTGAGGCAAGATTTGAACTCAAGTCCTCCTGATTCCAGGGCTGGTGCTCTATCTACTGCACCACCTAGCTGCCCTAATCTCTTCTACTCTTGAACTGTTAAAATTTACCCATGTCTCAGCTACTTAAAAATTCTAGAAGTATGGTTAATTTTTTTTTGCTCAGTCAATCAAATTATTCCCTTCTTAACTCAATAAAAGAAATATTCACATCTCAATATGGATAGAGTGCAGATAAACTTTTAAAGTAGTGTAGATCTTATTAGCATCTTGTAAAAGCCACTTATCAATGTCTAGAACATAGTAGGTGCTTAATAAATATTTATTGACTCACTGTATTCTGGGTCTTTTATAACTTCATCAACTGAGGATCTATCCCACCCTCTCCCCAGCTCCCTTATAAAGATAAGGATGAAGTACAATGAAATGGAAAGAACACAGGCCTTGGAGGTCAAGGACCTGTCCTTTCTGGGCCACATTTGTGTCATTTGTAAAATGAATGGGTTGGATTAGATTATGGGTTCTTATCTTTCTTTTGTGTCATGGAATTCACTGGCAGTTTGGTGAAGCCTATAGACCCCTTCTCAAACTATTGTTTTTAAATGAACAACCAAAGGAAACCAATTATATTAAAATACTGTTATAGAAATATTTTTAAAAACCAAAAATCATGGATTCCCAGTTAAGAAGCCTTGGGCTACATATTCTTCCAAGTTCAGTCTAGCTATGAATCTTATGATCATACAAAATGTTTAAGAAATGGAGTTTTCATCAAATCAACCAAAAGTAATCATCAAAACAATCTGGTATTGGATAAGAAATAGAAAGGTTCATCAATGGAACACATTAGGTATGTAATAAACAGAAGCAAATGAGCCCAGTGACCAAATGCTTGATAAATCCAAAGATCCCAACTACTGGGGCAAGAACTAATTATTTGACAAAAACTTCTGGGAAAACTAGAAAGTAGTCTTGCAGAAACTAGGCATAGAACAACATCCCAACCCATATACCATGATAAGCTCAAAATGAGGCAGTACATGATTTAGACTTAAAGGGTGGTATCATAAGCAAAGTAAGGGAGAATAGAATACATTATTTGTCAGATTTATGGTTAAGGGAAGAGTTAATGACCAAGCAAGAGATAAGAGAGGTTGACAGGAGGTAAAATGGATAATTTTGATTATAAAATATTCAATTTTTTCCACAAACAAAATCAGTGCAGCTAAAATTAAAAGAAAACCAGGAAACTGAAGAAAAAATTTTGTAGCAAGTTTCTGTAATAAACACATTCTCATTTCCTAAACACAGAGAACTACAACAAATTCACAAAAATAGGAGCCATTCCCCAACTGGTAAATGGTCAAAGGACATGAACAGAAAGTTTTCAGACGAAGAAATCAAAGCTATCAATAGTCATATGAAAAAATGCTCTGGATCATTAATAATCAGAGAAAAGCAAATGAAAACAACTTTGAGGTACCACCTCACATTAATCAGATTGGCTAAGATTGACAGAAAAGGAAAATAACAAATGCTGAAAAGGATTTGGGAAAATAGGGCACATTAATTCACTGTTGGTGAAGTTGTGAACTAGTCCAACCATTCTGGAGAACAATATGGAACTATGCCTCCAAAAAGCTATAAAACTGTGCATGCCCATTGACCAGCAATACTACTAGGTCTATCTCCCCAAGGACATCAAAGAAAAAGAAACAGGACCAATATGTAAAAAAAAATATTTACAGCAGTTCTTTTTGTGGTAGCAAATAATTAGAAACTGAAGGGATGCCCATCAGCTGGGAGATGGCTGAACAAGTAATGGTCCATGAATGTGATGGAATACTATTGCGCTACAAGAAATGATGAAGGGGATGGTTTCAGAAAAAAAAAAAACTGAGATCTGTATGAACTGATAAAAAGTGAAGTGAGCAAAACCAGGAGAACAATCTACACAGTAACAGCAATATTGTAAGGAAAATCAGTTGTGAAAGACTCTGATTAATACAATAATCCACCAGAACTCCAAAGAACTCATGATATAAAATTTTGTCCACCTCCAGATAGAGAACTGATAGACTCAGAATACAGACTGAAGCATATTTTTTTCTTTCCTTATTTTTCTCCCCACCCCCCACCCCTGAACATGGCTAATGCAGAGATTTGTTTTGCATGACTACACATGAATAACGGATATCAGATTTCTTACCTTATCATTGGGTGGAGGGATGGATAGAGGGAGAGAGTGAATGTGGAACTAAAAATAAAAAAAATTAAATTTAAGAAATTTAAAAAGGAAATTTCCTGTGAGCAAGTCTCTCTTCCCCTTAAGCCCCAAGAGAGAAACAAAATAAAGCTCCCAAAAACCTGATAAAAGATTCCTTGGATGTTGATTCTTATGATATTGACTGTCATTCATTTCACATAATACCTCTCAGTGGCTCCCTCCACTGCTAGCTCCTGTTTAAAAGATCTAAGAGAGGTCACCTTAACAAACATGGTTCTTAGGTACCGGACGAAGAAAGTCTAGGGCTATCATGGAACGGGAATAAGTTAATATATTGTCTCGGAGACTCTGGAAAGTCACATCTGGAGTCCTCAGAGCAGCAATTTTACCTTACTGAAGTTTTGTCGTCATGGTAACAGGTTAACCAGTGCTGGGAACTATGGAATGAGAGTCCTGGTAACCGATTCACTTTCTCCTTTGACTTAGTTCAGATATGGCAAAATCGGTTTTCTCTTGATGAATCTGATTGAGAGGAACCATGGCAGAGGTGGGAGATTCAGTGACATTTACCTCACTCAGGAGTTTGGTGTCTCCCCTGTAAGAATCGCATATTTTTTTTTTTAATAAGTGAAAGGGACCTTGGAGAATCTCTTTTTTATAGATGAAAAAACTGAGGCAGAGAGAGAAGGTAGTTGCCTCAAGGCGATACAGTTCAGCAGCAGCAAAGTCAAGACTAGATCCCAGTTTTATTGGTTCTTTGGTCCCAAATTCTTTTTAGCATCTTCCTTTGGCTGGAAAAGAAATCGAACTGGGGGACCTGGATAGGATGGGCAAGTTCAATCACTGACATTTAAAATAGTGAAGCACTCATTCCATTCAACTTCTGTCATGTCCCATCTCCCCACTCCCCCAAATTAGAGAAACCCTAAAGAGCGCACTTCTTGCTGTAACTTCCAGCAAGGCTGCCTGCAAGACCAACCCACCGCCTCTTTCCTAAACCTATCACCAGGGTAACTGTCAGTACCACCTTGACATTCAAGCCCATGAGCATTTTCTTGCACCCACATCCAGAGCTTCTGGGCTCACACCTATAATCAGCTCTTTGCTGCTACTTCTGGAAGCAACCTTACAGACAGCTAGTTCCCTGCTTCTTCCAGCTCTGTCCCTCTACAAAACTCCCCTCCCCCTACCTTATTCTGTCTTTTCTCGCCCACCTCTTCCCAGGAGACAAATGCACAATCTGCTCTCTGCATATATCATCACCTTTGGAGGGAGGAATCTGCCCCACTATTGCAGCGGAAGCAAAAAAGCTACCCATACATGAGAAAAACACCTCCTTTCCAGTGGGGTAGGAGGGAAGGAGAAAGAGGAGGAGGAGAAGAGGAGGAGGAGGTGAGACAGGGGGAGGGAGAGAGAAAGTGTGCAGTGCATCTCTCTCTCCCTTGGGCACACTAAGGCAGAAAAGAGGACCTGAAAATTAACAGAGAAAATTTCTAATCTGACCATTAAGAGAAATGTAACTTTATTTTACACATAAGAAAACAGATCGTGTATAACTTTGGGCAAGTGCTTCCTAGTTTCTGGAAGTTCTTCCATTCTTTTCAGTTTCTTCATTTTTAAGATAAAGGGGTTATAAATAATGATGATAATGAAAGTGATAATAGCTAGCATTTATATAGATTTTAAGGTTTACAAAGCACTTTCTATATATTCATATATATGATAGATGTATTGATCCTCACCAAAACTCCATGAGATATGTGCTATTTTATCCTCCTTTTTACAGATGAGAAACCTGGTTGAGACAGAGGTTAAGTGACTTGTCCAGGATCACACAGCTAGCAAGTGTCTGAGTCAGGATTTGAACTCAGGTCTTCTTGACTCCAAGCCTACCATTGTGCCAGCTAGCTGAAGATAATCTTCAGATATTAATATAAGATTTACAGTGATTGATGAAAGAATACAATCTCCATGCTAAAATTTTTACAATTGAACATGTCTATAAATGAATCGAGTTTATATTTAAGTAGTGTTGTTTAGTTGTTTCGTTGTGTCAGACTCTTCATGACCCCATTTGGGGTTTTCTTGGCAAAGATACTGGAGTGATTTGACATTTCCTTTTCCAGCTCATTTTACAGGGAGGAAACTGAGTCAAATGAGGTTAAGTGACTTGCCCCAGTGTCTGAGGCTAGATGTGAAGTTGGGAAGATGAGTTTTCCTGACTTCTGGCCCCACACTCTATCCACTGTACTACCTAGTTGCCCTAAAATTCGCAATTAATATCTTTCCGGCTAGCTTGAAGGAACCTTAGAATTAAGCCAATTTTCTCATTTTACAGATGAAGAAACTAAATTCTGAGATAGGGCACATGATTTACCTGAGGTCAGATAGATAGTGAGTAGAAAGGCTAGGACTTTCTTCTAACTTCATACGCAGTGCTCTTTCCACTTTGCACAATTCTGGCTCCCCTGAGGGCATCTAGTACAACTTGTCACCTAGGCCTGGAGTCTGTTGCATCTTTCTGACTGTAGTAATGATGCCTTTGACTGAGTACCCCCAGTGACCAGGAGCTCACTACTTTAAGAGGTAATCACTATTGGACTGTTCTATAGCTAAGGAACTTCCTTCTTACAGTGATTAATGCAAAAAGGGACTCTACCTCTTTCAGAAATTTTCTTTGCCAGGACTTGTCTTTTGTATTGTTCACTTTATACCATACTCTCTACTCTTTCTCCATAGATCTACTCTCTACCATTGCCATATGCGTACATGTTGTAACTCCCTTAATTGATTATAATCTCTTCAAAGTAGAGATGATGTCATTTATATTTTTTCACCCCCAATACTTAGCAGTGTTTATGCACATTAAATGGATGTATGTGGACACTCCCTCTACCTATAAAGATCGAAACTGCACGACTGTCAGCTGAACCACGCGTGACTACTGCAATGCATCCATGTGTAGTTTGTAGTCAGTATGCTCGTTTTTATAATGTACACAATGATATGTCTGTTATTAAGATTTTTAACATTGCAAATGTTATCCTTCAGAATGACTTGTCATTAGTTATTAGCATAGGGGAAAGCTCTATCTCTTTAAAACAAAGCCTGTATTGTCTTTTCACAAAAAGATCATGTCTCAAGGCCATCTCTCTTAGTAGAGGTCAAGCTATTCTAAAGTTAAAGAATATTCAGGGACACTGTAGTACAACTTATGTTTTGTTTTCCTATTTACCTATGCAGTTTGTTGTGTGCTGCTTTGTTGCCTTATACCTCTAAACTGCTGAAATCTCTCCCTGTTTCCAAAAATTCTGATGCTCATCTTAGCCCTAATGCAAAAGTTTTTTGGTAGCACCCTAGTTCCTATAAACAACAGATTTCCATATCCTGAGCAGAGATAAGAAATATGATTATTCTGACATCTGCCACCCTATCTAGCTAATCACAACCTAAAATCTCTGGGAACTGAAAAGTGAAACATTACCAACACACATCAGAAGAAGGACCTTTTCTGTATTCGCAGGAAAAAGCTGCTGAGCCAATCTGGCATGCTGCAACTCCCAGGAGCCATCTGGGAGCTACCACTCTGTCATGAGCTAATCCCAAACCACTGGTCTCTGCAATGCCCAAATGGCTGGTGGAGGGCCAATTCAAGACTCAGAGGAAGACAATACCCCAAACCTTTTGGAGCTAGCTGTAAATAATAACCTTCAAGGAACCTCATTAGAATATGTACATTCCGGGAGTGGCCTGTTTCTTACTTCCCCAGGAATGGCAATTTTTTATGAAACTAAAAGGAGGAAATAATTGCAAAGGGAAACTGATCAGATTCTCTTGTTCTATAACAGAGAGACTCCCAAATAACCCAAACCTTCAAATCCTGTACTGTTCTTGTCTATGTCCTTCTGGAAGACCTTCATAAAGAGTCCAACCAATGTGATGGAGGCCTTCCTCTGGTTCTTTTTAAAAATTTGCAGATGTTGGCACAGTACTTGGGTTGATCATCTATCATTCTTCATTCTTGTTCCATGATTGGCTTATCACCTTTTCTGACTGTATATGTCCTTGACAATTTTTCATTATTTGATAACAATAACTAATATTTACATAGCATTCTAAGGTTTGCAAAGCGCTTTACATGTATTCTCTCATTTCATCCTCACAACAACCCTGTGAGATACGGGCTATTATTATCCCCATTTTGTTAAGGAGGAAACCAGGGCTGACAGAGGAATAAGTCATTCATGATTAATATATTGCAACTTGCTTTCATCTGCCATGTGCCTTTGAGTCACTTACATTTGTAATGACTTTGACATTGTGTTGCTCAGCCCTGTATCATCCCAGTGAGAACGCTGGTGTTAAAAAGATGGACTTTTGTGGCAGGGAGTTATTTGGAATCATTGGAACTTTTGTGAAATTTCCCAAAGATGATACTGCCTCTATCCTCTTATTTGATCCCAGGCCCGGGTCAGTGTTCACCACTGTTTGTCCAAGATTTATGTTGTGGTTGTTCGGTTGTTTCAGTTTTTGGCCCCATTTAGGGTTTTCTTGGCAAAAATACTAGAGTGGTTTGCCATTTCCTTCTCCAGCTCATTTTACAGATAAGGAAACTGGGGCAAACGGGGTTAAGCGATTTGTCCAGGATCACACAGCTAGAAAGAGTTTGAGACCAGATTTGAACTCAGACGAGGCCCAGCATTCTAACCACTATGCCACCTCTATTCAGCTTGCACAGGAAGGAACAATCGTCATCCACTTGGTTTTTCTGATGTAGATTGTTAGATTAAACTCTTTTGAAGGTGTCTAGGTCTTTCAGGAGGTTCCCGTCACATCGAAGGGTCTGATGCAATTAGCATAATGTCACCTGCCAATAGGAGAAACCTCACCCGCGGAACCCCTTTTCCATCTGTCTTCGGTCCAGGTTATCCTCCAATCTGCGTGTGAACACCTTGGGAGGTGGCCGCCCCCCAACTAGTTCTTTTCCTCACAGTCCAAAACCTTTTCCTTCTCCTCCTCGTTTCCTTTCCCTTAATTTCCTTCTCAGGAGATAAAAGGGAATGGAAAATTCGCATTTTTAGGAGAAAAAGGGGAACAGACCAGAGAAGGAGCCTATTCCCAGTACCCTTACCCTAAAGCCACTGAAAGGTACTGAGAGGGTGGAGGGAGGGGAAGCAGGAGTAGGAGAAATGGGTGGAGCCTCGGAGGCGTGAGAGGGGAAGGAGGGGAGAGGTGGTGGTGGTAGTAGTGGAGGGGGGCACCTGTGACGTTGCCCTGGCAGTTGCGTCCGGACGCCACGCGACGTCACGGGAGGGGGCGGGGTTCTGGACGGATTAGGGGCCTGAGCTGCGCGGCTCTGGCTGTTTCCCCCCGCCCCCTGAGCCCTTCACACGCCCGCCCTCTTTCCTCTCTTCCTTCCCTCTTTCCCTCCTTCCCTCCCTCCCTTCGTCCCTCCCCCTTTTTTCCCACAGCCCCTCCCCCTTCCTCCCTCCTCCCTCCCCTTCTCACTTTCAAGGGGAGGGGGGAGCCTGGGGCGGGGGAAAAAGGGAAAAAAAAAGTCCGGGCTGGTGTCCCGGCCGCCGGGCTGGGCCCGTGATCCCCTGGGGCAGGTCCGACCCGAGCGGCGGCGGCGGCAGCGGCGGCGGCTCCGGCTCTGAGTCCCGAGGAGGAGGACGAGGAGGAGGCGGCGGTCCGCGGTACATGCATCCGTTGCCGCTGTCCGCGGAGATGGATTTCAGTCAGAACAGCCTGTTCGGCTACATCGAGGACCTGCAGGAGCTCACCATCATCGAGAGGCCGGTGCGTCGGAGCCTGAAGGTACGGACGCGCGGAGGAGAGCCCACGGTGAACCCCACCGCGCTCGCCGCGTCCCCCTAACCCTGTCCCGTCGGTTCCCGTTCCCACGGTCCCCGGCTCTGCGTCTTCACGAGGCTCTCCCAGAGAAGAGTCAGGGGTCCCATCTCGCCTCCCCTTCATCTCCGGAGATTCTAGAGACCAGGGGATGGGGGAGATGAGTGAGTAGAAAGCGGCTGACCCCATCCCATGCCATCCTTTCCCTTCCCTTCCCTTCCCATCTCCTCCTTTCCCATCCTTTCCCTTTTCCTCCCATCCTTTCCCTTCCCCTCCCTTCCCCTCTCTTCTCATCTCTTCCTTTCCCATCCCATCCCCTCCCTTCCCCTCTCTTCCCCTCTCTTCCCATCTCTTCCTTTCCCATCCCATCCCATCCCCTCCCTTCCCATCCCCTCTTCCCCTCCCATCCCATCCTTTCCCTTCCTATCCCTTCTCTTCCCCTCCCTTCCCATTTCTTCCCCTCTCTTCCCCTCTCTTCCTTTCTCATCCCATCCCATCCCATCCGTCCATACTGGTATTTCCACTCTCTACGTCTTCGCAGAGCTCCCCTGAAAGAGTCCAGGGTCCTATTTCAGCTTCCCCTCAGCCTCCCTGCCATCTTCATGGGTTCCAGGAGATCAAGACGTGGGGGTAGGGAAGGAGGTGGGTAGAATCATCAGCCCCCATCTCATCCCCTCTATTCAGTCCACCCTCCCATATTTCCAAACTCTGAGTTTTTGAGAAGCACCACCAAAGAAGTGTGGGGTGCCATCTTACCTCTCTGCCTCCCCAGCCTCCCTTCATCTTTAGGGGTTCCAGGAAACCAAGAGGTGGGGGTGAGGGAGATGGTGGGAAGAAAGCCCCTGCCCCCATCCCATGCCATCAGTCTACACTTGCGTATTTCCACCTCTGCATCCGGTCAGGATGATTACATTTCATGTCTGCAGCACCCCTTCCCCAGTCATCATTAGGGGCTCCAGTAGAATGAGGTAGTAGACAGAACCTGATCGCGTCCCATCCCATACTGTCAGTCTACACAGCCTCGTTCCTACCTCTTCATCTTTGGTGGGGGCTCTCTGTAAGAAGAGTCTCGGGTCCAGGCTGGGCCCTATCCCGTCTCTTTCTCTACCTCAATCTCAGTATCCCCCTGTCCCCCTTCCCCCTTTCCATAATCATCCTCTAAGGCCCCAGGAGACAGGGGAGGGGAGAGGATGGAAAGAAAGAATCTGTCCCCATCCCATCCCCACTCTGAGAGAGAGGAGTAGGGCTGAGGAGGGGGAAGAGTGGGTAGGAAGAACCGTCCCATCCTATCTCATTGCCAGACCTGCTTCCCTCACTTATTCACAGGGGCTCCAGCCCATCCTCACTGCTCCTTTCCACATCTCACTTCTCTGGGGTAGTCAGGGGCTCCTGAAGACTATTGTAGAAAGTACCTGTTCTTATCCAGACCTCCAGCCCCTCTCTCACAACACCTAACTCCCCAGTAATCAAGGGATTTAAGAAAACAGAACTTGGGGGTAAAGAGAACCTGCCCCTACTTTATCCCCACTCATGCCCATAGCACCTTTCCACATCTCTTCTCCTTCACCCCCGCCCGCAGTAGTCAAGGGCTCCAGGAGATTGGAGCCCAGAGGGAAGGTGGTTGCAAAGAACGCATCTCTATCCCATCCCCCCCATCTCCACAGCCCCTCTCCTCACCCACATTTTCCTGTAATTAACCTATTGATGGGGGTGGAAAACTGAACTGCAGGTCGGGTGAGGGGAGGGTTAAAAAGAACTTGTTCCAAATCTCATCTCATGTCCCCAGCCCTTTCCTAACCCTCTTTGCCTTCTTTCCTCAGTGATTGCATGTTAGTGTGAGGTGGCCCCTCCAGGCAGGGAGGAAAGCCTGTATACTTTGTGCAGGCCCTCCTATTCCTTCTCTTCTTGCCCCTTTCCACACTCCTCCCTCCCCCCCCATTTGGTCTTCTTCCCACCTGTTCTTTGGGGGTCTGTTGGCAAAGGAAACCTCTGGGGGAAGGGAGGGTGTAGGAAACCTTTCCCAAGGGACCTATCCCTTGGCCTTCTTTCAGAGCTTCAGCGGCTGTGGGAGGAGGAAGGGTGAGGAGGGGAGTGGGCAGAATGAGTGGGGAGAAAACACTTGTCTCTGATTCCTACTGCCCCTCTTTACATGCCTGGAGCCCTTTCCTTTGCTCCTATCTCCCACCACCCTGCATGCAGAAAGAGACCTGGAAGAGAAAGTGAAGGAAACATTCTCCTATGACTTCCCGTATTTGAAAGGAGCCTTTCAAGCCATAATTCTTGTTTAATAGTGGGGAAAAAAAGATTCCTCCTCCCTCCTTCTCCCAGCTATTTAGAATTTGAAGTTTCTCTCTTCAATCTAAGCCGTTTGATGGGATCTCATTGATCTTTCAATTTAGTGAAATCTATCTTCATGGGAAGATAAAATGCCTTATTAGCTTTTAGCTTTTGGAGTTGTGGGGGATGGGTATGTTCCAGATTTGACCCTGAGAATTTTTCTACATAATTTGTGTTTCACATTTGACAGACACCAGAAGAAATAGAAAGACTAACAGTTGATGAAGAACTCAATGATATTGAAAGGGCTGTTTATCTACTCAGGTATTTCCAAGTCTTACTGTAAAATTGCTGATCTTTTCCTCTGACAACAGAAATGAATGTTTATTGAATTTGAGTTCTGCAGATTTACCAAATCAGTTGGCATACTGCTTTTGAATATATTTTGTGCTTAGGTACATAAAACTTCATCTAGATATGTTTTCATGTATTTAATAATTTGTAAATACTGAAATCTATAAACAGTTTGTTAGTGTGAGATCCAAACATAGCTTCAAGGATCCACTGTATAAACTGAGTTTAATTTCATCCTTTTCTTGTCTCCTGCACTGAATTGTCATGGGGAAAAAAAGAACATTCAGCAGCTGATACTATAATATTCATTGTAGAGTGCTGATGATAAAAGTATTTTTACTTTGATGACAGAATAAAGGAAATTGTTACTGTTTAAATCATTATTTTATCATGTTAGGTTACATGAGCTTGATAATCTTAATTGAAAGTGTTTTTATTTAGTCAGTTGTCTTTTTAAGTTTCAAATTTCCTGGTTGTTCCATAAACCTACTTTTTGACATTGAATCAGATCTTGAAATCTTGATATTTAGTATTTTATCTTACAGTTTCCTTAGCGTATTTTTTCTTTAATTGTTTTGGGTCATGGAAAGTTTTTTAGTTTTTCTTAAACTGTTTAAAGTTTATTTTTCTAATAACAATATTAATGTAGTGATGCATATAAGAAGAATAAGTAACATACATTCATTTTGGAATCAGAGAAACTAGGTTCAAGTACTGTCTCTGATGCTTGTGTGACCCTGAGCAAGTCATTTTATCTCATTTGGTCCCAGTTTTTCATCAGTAAAATGAGGGAAATGCACTAGAATGGCCTCTGGAGTGCCTTCTGGTTCTAGATCTATGACCCTTATGGCTTCCATTTCCTTAGTTGTTGTTTAGGCTGTCGTTGGTATCTTGAGTTCTTGATCTTACTTCAGTCATGCCATTACTCTGTTTCCAATTATCTCTTTTCTCTAAGCAATGTATTCCTAAAGTGTTTGCAGATGCCAGTGAAATTTTGAGGGTTTCTTTTTTGTCCTTCTTGTTACTTGCAATGATGTGCATTATTACCAAATTTTTAGTTAAACAAGAATGTCTTTATTGGCAAATTTAGTGATGTATATTTATATTGGTGGTGGTAGTGGTAGGGGTGTGTGTGTGTGTGTGTGTGTTTTGCTGCAGAGACATTTGGCAGAGAGGCTAATGCAATTTATATATTTTGACTTTCTGTAGATCTCTAATTAAAATACTTTTTTCCTTTAGTAACTATCATGAATAGTCAGTTGCCTTTTCTAATTGTCAATAACCTTTTTCTTATGTGAAGGTAGGCCAATGATGAAAGTTTGAGTAAAGTTTTATATTTAATGTGTATCTTTAAGTATGGGACTAAAACTTATGGTTTCATTCGTATAGGTTACTCCTGTATGAGGAAATTTCTATTACAAATGCAGGCTCTGCAGCTTACAGTCTTTCAGAATTTAAAATTCGTCATTACAAATGTCTTTTATTTAGTGGAAAAACTGTGGCTTACAATCAGGAAATTTAGATTTTTGCCCTACTTACCTGGACAGTAGAAGCTTTATTGGAGTTATCTGAGACGAGACTTCTTTCTGAAGATTGTTTTTTTCCATTTTGCAGCCTCCCTTGTAGTAAGTCTGTTACATAGTTTGTCAGAGTTCTTTTTTCATACTCAGGACAAAACATAGTTCTGGGACTTAAAGTCCTTGTCACGATGTCCCCTTCCATTCTTACTCAACAAGAGTCTTAAAGGAGACTCTTCTTTTAGTCTTTTCTTGGGTGATACACCTTGCAGTTCCTTGCAAGGGCACTTAAAATAAAAAACTAGTTTCAGCTATCTTGGTTCTCTAACTCAGTACTGTTTTTCTGTTCCTCTTTTTTTCCCTCTTTTTCTAAAGGAAAATGGAATTTCCCTCATTAAGTCAGTTTTTAAAGGGATGAAGCCATGTTTGACTAAAATTTTTTGTCATATTTTTGATTTGCTTAGCATAGGTTTATTTAGGACTTTATCTTGATAATATCATAATGTCCCTGGCTCATGTGTGTGTTTTAAATTTTTTTTCTTTCTTTAATTTGTCTATCTTGTTCATCATATTTCTGAATATCCTAGAATGTAACACATGCTGAGCCCTATTTTCTTTTCCTCCTTTTACTCTTCTTCCATTTCCTTGAACATAATATTCTTATTTTTTAGATAATTAGCATTTTTCTCCCCACTGCATCTATTACTTTCAGATATTTTTATTTTTCTATTTATACAGGTCAGGTCCTTGTTTTTGTTTTTGTTTTGCATATTGTGAAATTGAACAGGATAAGATAGTATGGAATAGTGGAAAGAACACTGGACCTTCAATCAGGAGACTGAGGTTTGAATTTTGGTTCTATTGACTGACAGAATGACCTTGGGCAAGCCACTTAGCCTAACCCACCCTTTGTTTCTTCTTCCGTAAAGTAGGACTAAAACTTGTTCTACTTACCTCACAGAGTTATGAGAAAAGCGCTTTGTAACATTTAAGTCATCATATGAATTGTAGTTACTGTGAGCATATTAAGTTAGGAAAGTCAGATATCAGCACTGAAGAAAATGCTTTGTATGTATGATTCTTTCTATCATTTGGACATTAAATACAAATATGTGGTCGATGAAAGTACTTTTATGTTTATAAAATAATGTACTGCTCATTAATTTACCCTCTAATATAGGGTAATTCTTTTCAAAACTGATAATTCAGAATATAGTGTTTGAACATTTAAAGTTGAAGAACTTTTATAGTGATGTTGCATAAATAAAATTTTCAAACCCCAAATAGTGGCATTATGGCACTGGAGCAAAACAGCTTGACCAATATTCACAGCTTGTAGGGTTGGTCATAGTAACAAAACAACCTCTTTTTCCTGTTCTGCCTTTTCTTTGGGATGCTGGCGTACAGTTTAGGAACATGCATAGTGCATAAAATATTTTAACATTTTTAATTACTTGAGCCTCTAAAGGCTCTTTGATCATGAACTCCCCTGCTCAGAGGCATCTAGTGGCTGGCTCCCTGTTGCCTTCAAGATAAAGTCCAAATTCCCCAGTCTGGCCATTCACAACTCTTTGGTCTGGCTTTACCCAGTATCTCTTTACCTCCTGATTTCTCCATATGAAGCCTCTCCTCCAACTGATGTTATCATTGTCTTCAGAACATGCAATTCTTATTTCAGAGCACTGAATGAGGAATCAAACAATAGGTTCAGATCCTAAATCAGACGTTTTCTAGTGCTGGGAATGTAAGCAATTCTGGACGTCCTTGAGTCCCGGGCATTGTGATACTTGCTCTGCGTATCTCACTGGGCACACTCTAAGGTGCTCTGTCAATGCTATTTATTATTCCTGCATGGGTGCCTGTGTTCATCTTGTTCTTACTGCCTGGAATGCCTTTCCCCCTCCCATCTGCCTAGTCAGGTCTTACTCATCAACTCAAGTCCCTTTAATTCTGAAAAGCCTTGGCTGATGTTCTCATCTGTATAGATTACTTCCCTTTTCAATTGCGGGTATTACCCACATTAATTTGGCTAGAGTAATGATAGTTCACATTGATATATATATATATATATATACATATACATACACATATGCACACACACATACATATATATGTGTGTGTATATCTATGTGTATATCTATGTGTATATATATGTGTATATATGTGACATTTAAAAAATGGTGCTTTAAGAATTTTGAAAACAATTAATTCTCTACAATTTTATATTATTACCTAGTTGTTTCCTGTGTGTGTTTTGTTTTCCTAAATAGATTGTAATCTCCTGATGCACAGGGATTGTATTTTATATTTCTTTTTATCACCCTTTGATGCCTAGCATTGTATTATACATAAAGGGTACTCAGTAATAATTAAATGTGTCAGATGTGTTCATTTTTTTTGAAGATTAGATTCTACAAGAATTAAACCAAATTGCTTTTTCTTTTCTATATACAGATGGAAAACTCATATCAACTTGTAGTAATTAGAGAAAGTGCTCTAATTATTTTTCGTACTTGATAAGATAGAGAATCATAGATTTGGAATTAGGACAGACATCAGAGATTATCTAGTTCAACATCTCACCAAATCAGGAATCCAATTTACAACATCCCCAGTAAGTCGTTATTTAGTTAGCCTCTTCTTAAAGACCTCAATTCTGTAGGTACGAATTACCAGAAACTAATCCTAACTCTCACAGCCTCTTTTGCATGAATGATTACTTGTAGAATTAGTCCTGGTGTAGTGGAAAGCACATTGGCCTTAGAGTCAGAAATCCTAGGTTTCAGTCCCAGACCTGATCCTTAGTGTAGGGTATGGGACCTTGGGCAAGATACTTCTAATCTCTGAACCTCAATAATCTCATCTTTAAGGGATAATATTTGTACCTACCGCAACAATCTTAGAATTGGCAGCTCACTTAACCATTTGAACCTCAGTTCCCCCATTTGTAAAATAGCAGATAATATTGCATGTAGTATTCCCATCTCACAGGGCTCTTGTGTGAGAGAGTCAAATGAGATATATATAAAGTGATTTGAAAACCTTAAAATGTTATATAACTGTCAGTTTTTTATTATTATTATTATGGAAATACAAGTTATGAGTTGGAATAAGAAATGCCACCCATCTCTGGCCACCAAAATTTCAGAAGCAGTCAAGTAAATGATAAATAATAGTAACAAAAATGTGTTCTACTAGTTGTAACACAATAGGTGGTAATTAGTTACTAATAAGGATTAGTTACTAATAAGGCAAAATTATCCCAAGATATAAATAAGTATTTTGACTGAAATTATGTCAAGAGCATCTTTATTATTGAAATATTTTACAGATTAGCATTTCCTGGCCACAATGCCTTTTCTATAAAGTATTAGTATTAAAATTATATAGTAAAAGTAGAGAATAGCACTTAAATTCATTTTTGTGTTGCCCACTTTTAAAATGGATTCTGCTATTTTTTATTTGGCATTTTACTAGGCAAATTCAGATAAAGTAGAAAGTTCATCTTTTAATTTTTGGCTTGTTGAAAGTTAACATTAAACTTTGACCTTTTCACTTTCTCTTCCCATTTTCTAGGAGTAAGTGCTGCCCCCTAGTGACATCACAGAGAGAGATTTCTGCAGCTGGAACAGTGGAAATAAAACAAACAAAACTACTTCTATCTACTGTGGCTGTTACTTATCACTGGATGTAACTCCCTCACCCAAGAACTCCAGCACCCCTCTCCTCGAAGTACAACACTAGAATCTGGGTAGCTATAAGACAGTGAGGAAGAACTGCAGTGTTTAGGGTTGTCATCTAGTTTTTTTTTTCAGTTGTCTTACTTTTTAAGAATGCATCCTAGTTGCTGTGCAGGACAGAAAACTGACACATGGAATTTTTTTCTCTCCTCATTTGTAGTCTTACGTCGTACCATCTCTTTTCTTGTCTTCACTATTCCCTTTGTTCCTCACCATGTTCTTTTGCTTTTAAGGCCCAGTGTGGTTCTATTAAGGGCTGTTAATGCTAAGCTTTTTTTGGTGGTCTGGAGTAGCTGGTATATTGTAGTTCTTTCCTTTCATGATGCAGTGACAAGCAGATATACAACCACCTTAATGACTGTTGCTCCCTGTATCCAAGCCATGTTCTATCCTCTTGCTTACGTTACTTTTGTTCCTACTATCTGTTTTCTTCTCTTTTCTCCAGCCTTGACCACTATTTAATATCACTGAATTTTGGGGAGCTTTATAATGGTCCAAACAAAGGATGCCCTCATAAGGTTATTTTGTTTTAGGAGGCAAAAGTGACAAAATCATTAGAAATACGGTTTAGTTCTTCAGCTTCTGTATATCAGGGAAATTTGGCTTGTCTTGTAAGGTTAGCCCTTGTAGTCCCTTTTTCCCTTTTACCCTTTACTTACATCATCTTCTTTAAAAATAAGAAAGGGAGATTTTATGATTTATCTTTAAGCTATCACCCTTGGTTTCAAATACAGATGTTCTATAGTACTTTTCCACAGAAGAGGCAAGTAACAGTTGTATGAGCTTTTGCTTTAGGGTTGGAGGCAAAAGCTGATGTTGGAAAGTTGCTTCTTTTTTTCTCTGGGGGGTGCTACCAGCAACAGCTTGGCCTCCTGAAGGACACTGAGAGGTTCTTCTTCAAAAGAGTAGCCTACCAGATGATACTTCTTATTGTGAAGAGGTATGAGTTGTTCTTCTGCAAAAGGAAGTATGAGTAGAGACCATTCAGTACTCAATGAAGCACTGAAATAATGAATTGCAGTGCAATATTGAATGCTTACCGAGATCATTAAGGACAAGTCTTTTTCGCCTGTTTTAGTCCTCAGTGAAACATGAATTACTTGTTTGGGGAAGGTAATAAATATATGAAGACAGAGGGAGAGTAGTGGAGATTTTTCCCCCCTCATCTGTCCTCCTGGAGGGTCTTGTGATGAGGAACAGCCATAGCCATAGGAGGCACCTGTTTCCTTTTTCTTACTCAAGTTGTGGCTTCAGAAAGCTCTCCCTGTGATAGCATCAGTGGCAAGCAGAATTGTTCTGCTGACTTCAGGAAGAAAAGTAAAAAGGTTAAAATACAAAGCATATTATTTTCTCTAAGGTAAAAGTAATCAACAAGATTATTTCTCTGCTCTTACCACCTGCATTGGAGTGTCTGGAACTTGACATGTGAAACAATTCAGAGAAAATTGAGAATAGTTATCTTTTATTCCTGGTATAGATAGTTATCCATCCAAACTACCTGAGTCCTACAGTATGCAGTGGAAATCCTTCATATGTACCATGTTAGATAGATTTGAATGAAGCAGGGAAAACCACATACCTCTGAAACATAACCATGCAAATTATAGAGCTTATACGACACGGCTCATCTGTAGCAAGGTATTAGTTTAATCTTTTAACCACATTACAAACTTCATTCTTTATTAACATAACTTAGTGTTAGTCAAAGCAGAGTATCATTTAAAAATCTTTTTATAGAACTGTTGTATCTCTGTGGCTGTATATAAATAGAGATCTCTGTGTTGTATGCATTGTAATAAATCAATAGAATTTAGAGCTGAAAGGGATCTCAGAGATCATTTAGTCTATTTTCCTCATTTTACAAAAGAGGAAATGGAGGTCTAGAAAGGTTAAGTGATTTCCAGGGTCACATTGGTAGTAAGCAGGAGAGCTGGGATTTGAATCTAGGTAAAATTATGGTATTCAACTTTTAGACCTTATATATTCATTATCTCTTAGCCAAATAGTAAACATTATAGAGAACTGAGATTAATCAAAAACATTTAAAAGTGCCTTCTCTGTGGGGATACAAAGAAAAATGATCCAGTCCCTGCTTTTGGTGGGCTTAAGTTCTTACCAGAGAAAATACCCATACATACATATGTAAATGTGTGTATATGTATATATTTGTGCATATATATATATATATTTTCCTATGTCTGTGTGTAGGTATATGTGCATGTATATGCTTGTGTGTATGAGTATATATATAGTGTATACAGGTAAACATGTGTATATAAACATGCATATTTATATATAGACACATGTACACACATGAGAAATATAAGGTGGTTTAGGGAGGGGAAGATAGTCATATTCGGAGATAATTAGGAAAGACTTCAGGTAGAAGGTGGTATTTGAACTATATCTTGAAAGAAGTAAAGAGTTCTATGAGATTGTAAGGAGGGAAAACATTTTTAAACCTGGGAGCAACAAATGAAAGAACCTGAAGATGGGACATACATAGTAGTGTTGAGATTGAGGAAATTCAAAATTGCCGAAGCAAAGCAATATATCTGCACCAGCCACCGTTAAAAACTGTTATTTCCTGCTTTCAGCCTTGAGTCGGTTATATTTGTGCCTTATAATAATGCTTGTCTAGAACTGTTTTTTTTATACTGGATTATAGAAAAAGGGACAGTTTTCAGAATTAGGACTACTGCAAGGATCCCCAAACTTGTACAAGTCCTTCCCACAGAAAGGGCCCTTTAGATGCCACTTCAGAGTTGTAGTAACTTTTTATAATACATTACTTATAGCATGGAAATGTATGAAAATCCCTCCTTTTAAGTTACCATGATTTACAGGATAATTAGTACGTAACAATTTCATGATTTACAAAAACTGTTATACTTCAGTATGTAATAGTGTATACAATGTAGTGTTTTTCTTACCATCAGATTATAATATTAGCAAAGATTTACAGTGCAACTAAACAGCCTTTTTGTTAATACTTAAGAATTATGGCCATGTGGAATACTTCATTGCTAAATAGAAAGGCCACATGATGTAGTGGAAAGAACATGAAATTAGAATCAGAGAACCTGGTTTTGAATGCTGGTTCTGTCCTTTACTGGTGACCTTAGAGAAGTCACTTAACCTCTGTGGGCCTCAGTTTCCTTCTCTGGCAATGAGGAGTTTGTGGCTGAATCATTAAAGCCTCTTCCAACTCTAAATATATTGAACCTTCTTACTGCTAGAAACTTTAATGTTAAAATTGTGAAAGAGAACAGTGCATTTTCTTAGTTTGAGTATAGTGCGGATTCAAATGGTTATATCCTAAAAATGTTCGTAAACTGGTTGTCTGGAATTCACAAGACGGTTTCCAATAGAAATGTATTTGCCAAAGTAATTAGATTCCTAGCATGAATAACTAAAGCCTATTCTACCTGAAAAGTTCTTGAATTTTTAATGAAAAAAAGTGAAAATAATATTGTCATTACATTAATTAAATGGAAAAGCAATATAATTGAATAATTAGTAGTGTAGTTTTAAAAAGAAATTCGGTATCACTGCACTGATTCAGAGGTGACTTATCTAGGAATCACAACTACGTAGAACAGAGGTTCCCAAACTTATTTGGCTTACCATCTTCTTTTTAAAGAAAATTACTGCTAGGTGGCACAGTGGACAGAGCAACGGCCCTGAATTCAGGAGGACCTGAGTTCAAATCCGGCTTCAGACTCATAACACTTACTAGCTGCATGACCCTGGGCAAGTCACTTAACCCCATTGCCTACCCCCCCCAAAAAAATTACTCAGTGCCCCGCCCCCCCAAAATCTACTTTTTTAAACTTTTAGCAGTTTTTTTTTTTAAATTTGCACCATTTCAAAAAAATAATTTTTTTTAAAACAATGACGCATCTTAAATTTAATAATTTATTGTAAATTTGTGGGTTTTTTCCTGCATTGAAATTTTGATGGCAGAGTATTGCATCATATGATCGTATTGTATCGTATTGGAAACAGGTCATTACATGCATGTATTGCTGTCGATGTATGCTGGACTTCCTGACAATGCACAACATGCTCGCCTGCCAACACTTGCTTGTTAAGACCTGTTGGCAGACTTGACCACTGATTGGTTATAACTTGCATTTTGTGTGTTTATTTGGAAAATAATGTAATCACTTCAACTTTAACTCTGTTACACAACAGATGAAATATACAAACAGTTTTTCAAAATTTTCTTCTCTTCTTTCCTTATGCTTCCACCAACCCTTTATTTTTATTCAATGCCTCCCAATTGCACCCAAGGCTACTACCACCCACCCTGGATCGTTCCAGTGCCCCCCATGGGGTGGTATCGCCCACTTTGGGAACCTCTGAGCCGAATATAGTTTGCAACCTGCAAAGTAAACAAATAAAAAAAAAAACTGAATAGCCAAAATAGATCTCACTTAAACTATACCTATTAGATCCCTTAGACTCTCACATAGAGCCTATTTACTTTTATTTTAGACATAATTCCAACTGCCTGATTTCCTTTTCCAGAGAGTATCAGGAACATACATTGGAGTGAGAAGGATAAGAACTATGTATAGATACACTGACAGCAATAAAATGGTGATGATAGGAGACAGGGAAACTATGAAAAACATACCTAACTCTCAAAGCATACAAGTGTGGATCCTTGTAGTGGAGGTATCAGTAATTCTGAACATCTGGGAAGGTGTCATTATTATTGATAGTCATCAAGAGCAAGTTAAATTACTTTCAATATTAACTGATAAATATGACAGAAAAACTTGAAATTCTTTTGGATATTTCAGACATTTTCATCAGATGACTGAAATAAAGTTTTAGTGCTTAAAGATTATGCATCATTTGCCTAGAATATTCTCCTACTAAGTACCTCAGTTCCTGAAAATATTATGTAAGTCAGATGTAGTATCATCTTGTATACTAGTCCTTGAAGAGAAGTGAGTTTAACCAGAAGAGAATGTCAGGCTTTTGATGAAAGGTATTTCTATACACTTTCAAGGGATTTAGAAAGTAATGGAAGTGATTTATTGTTATGTCTAATTTCATTGAAAAACTTACAACTTGCCTTTTCCTTGATGTGAATGTTGCATTAAAATTTACATTTAGCAAACATGGAACGAAGAGAGAGGGAGAAATTTTCCTGTGGCAACTTTTTTTTCTGACATCTTAAATTAGATGTCCTGTAGATATCTTAAACTGAATGGAACTCATTATCTTCCCCCCTAAACCCTCCTCCTCCCACTTCCCATCTTCTCTATTACTGTAGAGGGCACCGCCATCCTTCTAGTCCCTTAGACTCCCAACCTAGGAGTCATCACTGTCTCGTATTCTCCTATCTAACCTTTGCCAAGAACTGTTGATTTTGCCTTTGTGATATTTCTCTTCTGACACTGCTACTACTCTAGTGCTGGTCCTCATTACTTCATGTCCAGGTTATTACATAGTCTGTGGATGGGTCTGCCTGCTTCACATCTCTCCCCACTCTAATCATCCTGCATTCAGCCTCTAAAATGATTTTCCTAAAGTGCAGTTCTGATCTTATCACCCCCTATTCAATAAACTCCAGTGG
Source organism: Vombatus ursinus (assembly GCF_900497805.2). Classification (NCBI taxonomy): domain Eukaryota; kingdom Metazoa; phylum Chordata; class Mammalia; order Diprotodontia; family Vombatidae; genus Vombatus; species Vombatus ursinus. The sequence continues at coordinate 730,814 of NW_020954572.1, read as the reverse complement.
CTTCCTTTTCCCTAATCTTCCAGGATTAAATACAAATGCTCTGTTTGACATTCAAAGACCTTCAAAATCTGGCCCCTTTCTGCATTTCCAGAAGAAAGTGGCAATTTTTAACCTACTAAAGAAAAGGTGTGTGCATGTAATAGCTGTTTTCAACGTTTTACTTTCCACATGCACTCTTTTGATCCAGTGACATTGACTTCCTGCCTATTCCATGAACAAGATATCCATCTCTTGTCTCGGCATTTTCTCTGTCCTTCATGCATGGAATGCTCGCCCTCCTCTACTCTGATTACTGACCTCCCTGGTTTCCTTTAAATCCCAACTAAAATCCCACCTTCTACAGGGAGCCTTCCCCAACCCTTAAGAAATTCCAGGACTTTCCCTCCGTCAATTATTTCTTATTTATTCTATATATAGCTTGTCTACATATATTTGTTGGCATATTGTCTCCCCCATTAGATTGTAAGCTCCTTGAGGTCAGGAGCTGTCTTTGACCTCTTTGTATTCCCAGCATTTAACACAGTGTCTGGCCCATAGTAGGCACTTAATAAATGTTTGTTGATTGATTGATTGTAACTGGGCAAGAATTGAGAGAATCAGAAGGGTGTGTATATGTACCTGTGTGTATGGTAGAGTGCCTGAGATATGATTACTAGGTAGTAACTAGGAAAGAAAGGGAGCTGGGAACATGTGATCTGTCAGACTCTGACCCCGCCAGGCACTAGATGGCGCAATTGACCCAGGTCAGCTTGGTTGCTGCCTGTAGGCATGAAGAAGGAGGAGCCATGCAGAGCAGCCTCTGGTAGGAAGAGGGGCAGGACAGAGCTGGCTGGCGTGTGTGTGTGTGTGTGTGTGTGTGTGTGTGTGTGTGTGTGTGAGCTTTTCACTCTTTAATAAAGTTGAGATTGTTTTGGTGGATGGCTAAATGTCTTCTGCACTTCATAGTTTCTCCTGCTCTTGTGCTTTGTTGTGGAATGATCTCTAGGCATAAATATATTTAGATTGTTCGTATTTGTGGCCAGTTGAGAAAAAGATGGGGGAGGCAATTAATGGCTTGTTATCTCAATATGACTTAACAGTGTGACTTGGCAGCCAAAAAAAATGAATGTGATCTTTTAAGGAGTTTCATTATATCTAGAATGAGAAATAGCCGTTCTGTATTATGTCCTAGGCGGACCACATCTAGATAATTATGTTCAGTTCTAAGTGCCACATTTTAGGGAGAATGTTTATGAAATATGGGGTGTCCAGAAGAGGGAAATCAGGATGATGATTAAAAAATTGGAGATCATATCATATGAAGACCAGCTGAAGAAAGTGGCAATTTTTAACCTACTAAAGAAAAGGTGGGTGTATGTAATAGCTGTTTTCAAGTGTTTGGAGGGCCATCATGTAGGATAGAAGTATCAAAAAGGCCTGCTGCAGCACCCAAGTGGGACCTAACTGTATTAAAATGTACTTGGGAAATAGTTAACAAAATAAAAATACAATAGGATAGAAATAAGGTTAATATATGGTTTTCTAGGTCAATATGCCTTTGCCAGGATCTTTATGCAAGCATCCTTATGTCTGGTTTAGTGGCCCTTTTTCTGTTTGAATTTGATACTACTGATGTAGAACACTGATTGATTTGTTCTACTTGTCTCTGAGAGCAGAAACAGGAATAATGGGTAGAAGTTACAAAGGCAGATTTTTTTTTCAATAAAAAGAAAAGCATCCATTTTATATCTGTTTAAAAGTACATAGGCTTTTGTTGAGACAACAAGTTCCCCATCACTTGAGATCTTGAAACAAAGGTTGAATTTCAAGCAGCTTGTCAGGGATATGGTAGAGAGGATTCTGGTTCAGCCATAAGTTGAACTAGATGCTATTAAAAGTCCCTTCCATCTCAGTGATTCAGTTAAATATTAAATGTCCACTGTGTGCAAGGCACTGTGCTAGATATACAAAGAAAAAACTCAATCTTAAGTCTGCCTGTGCGGCGCTATCTGTGTGGCCACGGCAAGTAACTTAATGTTTTTTGAGCCTCAGCTTCCAGATCTGTAAAATGGAATAATACTTGTATCTACTTTACAAGGTTGTTGTGATATTCAAATAAGATAATATATGTAAAGCACTTGGCAAATTTTAAAGTGCTCCGTCGTCAGTTATTAGTGCTATTATACTGCTCAGTGTCAGTTATTAAGGATTCTGAGATTAGCAGCCCATTCCAGGCAGAGGATGGATTATAGAAGGAAGAGGGAGACAGGTGGTATAGAGATCAATTAGAAGGCTGTTGTCATAATTCCAGTGATGAGGGTCTGAGCTAGGATGGTTATGGTATGAGTGGAGAAAAAAGGGGATAGATTCAAGAGATGGGAGTAGAATGTAGGAGTAGAATTAAGTATATGGGAGTAAAATCTGTAGTCTCCTAAAGATTTGGCAGCTCACTGGATGGGGGGGGGGTGGTAAATAGAGTAAAGAATCAAGTATGACACTAAAAGTTGTGAACCTGGGTGGATGGAAGGTAGTAATTCTCTGTTGAGAAATAGGGAAGATAGGAGGAGTAGTTTTGGGAGGGAAGATGAATTTTATTTTAAATGTATTGAATTTGTGATGCCAATGGGGCATCTCAGTTTGAAATGTCTTATAGTCATTTAGTGATATGACACTAGAGCTCAGGGGAAAGACTAGGCCTGGATATATATGTATATATATATATATGTGTGTGTGTGTAAATGTGTATACATGTATACATATTTGAGAGTCATTAGTATGGAGATGATAATTAAACTCATGACAGTTGATGAGGTCATCAAGGTCAAGAAGGATGAGGATTAAAAAAGAACATTTAATTTGGCAAGAAAGAAGTATTTGGTAATTTAGGGAGAATAGCTTCAATTGAGTGATGAGGCAGGAAGTCACCTTGCAAGGGGTTGAGAAGTGAGTGAAACCAAGGTAGTGGAGGTAATGAGTGTACACAGCTTTTTCTAGAAGTTTGGCTGAATGGTAAGATAAGATGTAGGAGGATAGCTGGAGGGCAAGAGAAGAAATTTTTTTTAATGATTTATGAGACTTAGGTTTGTTCATAGACTGTAATAGCTGAGGGCAGAGAACTGTTTACATTTTTTTCTTTGTATCCCCAAACCCTGGCGGCAGACATTCTTTAAAAGCTGGTTGGATTGAAGTGATTTGAATTTATAGGAGACTGGAAAGGAGCAACTAGATTAGAGAAAAGGGATGACTAGAGGTAGGGCTGGGGATCTACTGGAGGAATTGGGTGGCATGGGAGCAAGGGCATAAGAGGAAGGAGTTTTTAGATGAAGGTAATATGAGCCCTCATGTATCAGTATAAACACTTTATAACACAGATGTTTTATATTACATAGCAGAATTATTATAGCTGAAGGCTATTACCCACTGTTGCAAGTGAAGGAAGAGTTTTTATTTAATAAAATGCTTTTGTGGAAGTTTTATTCATTGGATCTATTCTATAACATTGCTTCACTGTTCATCAGGGCATAGTGTACTCTGTATTTAATACCAGCAGACTAACTAAATGCATGCTTAATAATGTACAGGTCTGTTCCTTTCATGTTTCTTGATTTCAAGAAACTGAGGCAAAGAGTAGTGGATATTTTGGTAAATACAGAAACTTTGTTTCTTGGCATTGCTAGGAGGTATAATACCTAATAAGTATAATATGTATACATTTGTGTTCACTACCTTCAAACTTTCTAATGTACCTACATTTTTAAGTATAATGATAACACACTGATTATAGTACTTCAGTGTTTATAAAGTCCTTACATCATTATGATTCAAATTCGACAACAGCCCTTGAGGTAAGTATTACTATTATCCCCTTTTTATAGATAAAGACACTCAAGCTCAGAGAGGTTAAGCCACTTGCTCAGGGTCACAAAACTACTAAATGAATGCTGCAGGATTCACCTAATCTTCCTTTCTCCAAGCTGAGCAGTCCATCCGTTATGCCATGCTGCCTTTATATGCTTTTCTCCTATGTAACTAGAAACCATATCTGCACTTGCCTTATTCTTCTGGCATCATCAGGAAATAAAGTGAATTTATGATATATAAGTGAATTTTAAAATAGCTCTCACATTTAATGTCAGTTTTTTAATTATACATTTCCTTGTCTTTTTAAAGCTATTTCTTGATGTCTTAGGACTATACTCAAATGGATCTGATTAACTGTGGATATTTCCTCTGATGGTGCAGATTGAAAGCTACCTCTGTCTTTCTATCATTTCTATCTCTTATCCATATCTTTTCATAAAATCACCTTGTATCGGAGGTCTTACAGACATCCTTGTGAAATTCATTAGTGTGCTTAGCCATAGTATTAATTCTGTTTACTTCATCACTTCTCAGTCCTGTCAGTGTACTTGTCGTTAAAATCCTTTTTATTCTCTTTATGGTTTGGAAGTCAAATAATTAAACTTGTTGCAAATTGCATGTCAATTTATTAATATGGTTATTAAAATTTATTAAAGAGCTATTAGTATTTCTTTTCACAGGAGCACTGTGTGTGGCTTTGGTATTGTGCTTTTTGACAGCTGTATGGGGGTCATTTGAGATCTTTTTTGCTTATTTCAGGTTCTTCTGATTTTAGCTGTGCTCTGGTAGGCTTGAGGTTGGAAGTTGGTTATCTGAGTAAGCAGTTTCTCACTTGAATAAAACCTTGCCCGTCCACTTAATGTTTGTATATGGGAAGTGTCACTGCAGGTGCTGTAAATTATATCCATAGTTGCAATTATTTAAGTCTTGCTAATTTATTGTGTAGCCCATTGACTACCTGATTTGTAGTGGTAGTTTAGCACAAAATAAATTCATTTAGTTAAAAATTGGTTCAGACAATAAGAAACACTTTTGACCTCAACTTCACAAAGCATTATTAGAAACCATTTTGTTCCAGGATATTCCAGCAAAATTAATAACTTAAATGAAATGGATGGATATTAGCAAAATATAAACAGAAAAAGAGACATAGAATTTAAATATTTCTGTTTCAGAAAAATAAATTTAATAAGTCATAAATGATTTTTAAAGAAAAATATCCCAAGACCAGATGGATTTACAAGTGAACTCTCTGACATTCAAAACACAATTCCAATAATTATACAAACTGTCTACAAATATAGGAAAAGAAGGGGTCTTACCAAATGATGCACATCTTCTATTATACATGTATGATCTTGATATTTAAACCAGAAAGAGAGCAGAGAAAGGAACTTGTAGACCAATATCATTAATGAATATCATTGAAAAAAATTTTAAAGATAAGCAAAGAGTCTATAGCAATATGTCAAAAAAAAGATTATATAATACAGCCAGGTTGAATTTATACCAGGAATTCAAAGATGTTTAGATATTAGGAAAAGTATAAATAGTAGAGAACATTAATAACAAAACAATAAAAGTCACATGCTTATGTAAGTAGGAGTTAAAAAAAACTGACAAAATACAACATCCCATTATGTTTAAAAAAAAAAAAAACAACAAACTACCCAAGACTAAAAGAAGAGTAAGGAAGATGAAACAGGACCTTTTCTTAACATGGTAAATAGTGTCCATCTAAAACCGAGAACCTGCTTACATATAAAGAAGGTATATAGATCCTCTTTCATTAAGATGAGGAGTAAAACCAGGTCCCTTATCACCATTATTATTTTAAAATAAGTGCTAGAAATGCTAACTTTTAGCATTTAAACAAGAAAAAAACTAAGTACAGACAAAGAGAAAACAAAATTGCCACTTTTGCAGATGAAATAATAGTTTATTTAGAGAATTCAAGAGTTTCAGTCAAAAATCAAATTGCAACAATAACTTCAGCAAAGTAGCAGTATACAAAATAAACGCATATAAATCGTCAGCTTTTCTATATATTATCAACAAAATCCTGCAAAAAGAAATGCCATTCAAAATAACTATATCATGTATAAAATATTTGGAAGGCCATCCACCAAGGCATGCACAAGAATTATATGACTATAACTACAAAGCACGTTATAAACAGTCATAAATAAATTAGAGAGCTCAATTTCTCATGTATGTGTAACTTCAATTTCATGCAAATTATCATACCACTTAAATGAATTTACTTATGCCATATGAAGCTACCAAAGGATTTACTATATAGAGCTAGAAAAAAAAATTTGGAGGAAAAAATCTGGAGGTCAAGGATCTTAAGGGAAACAATAAAAAAGGTGAGAAAGAAAGGGGCCTAGCAATATTAAACATGAAATTTAATTACAAAGCTGTAATCATCAAAACTAGTATTGTTTTAAGAAGTAGAAAATTTGATTAGTGCAACAGATTAAGTATACAGTATATAGACACAAATGAACATAATGTTTGATAAATTCAAAGATCTCAGCTTCTGGGGCAGAGACTTACTTGCTACTTCACAAAAACTAGTGGGATAACTGGAAAGCAGTATAGCAGAAATTAGGGCTAGGTCAACATCTCCTGCCATATTATCACAATAAACTCTACGTTAACCAGATAGGTAATTGTTGTCAACTAATCAGAGGAGCAGAGAAGACGAATACCTTTCACGCTGATGGGTAGGGGAAGAGTTATTGATCAAAGAAGGAATAGAGAGAATCACTTTAGACAAAAGTGTATAATTTTGATTTTATAAAATTAAAAAGCTGCTGACAGAATCAATACAGATAAAATTAGAAGTGAAACAAAAGAAAAATATATTTGCAGTTTCTTTGAAGAAGAAACGTACAAGGTATATACAGGCAATTGGTTCAAATACATAAGAGCAAGAGCAGTTCAGTAATAGGTATTTGTCATGATATGAATGGACAGTTCCATGAGGATGAAATCCAACCTATCAATAGACGTAAGAAAAATGCTCCTAATCACTAATGATTAGAGAAATGCCTATTAAAACAACTCTGAGGTTCTACTTCTCATATTCATTAGAGTGGTAAAAATGGCAAAAAAGGCAAATAACAATTGTTGGAGAGGAAGACAGGTGTACTAATACATTGAACTATTAATCTGTCTAGTGGTTGTGGAAAGCAATTTGGAACAATGTTCCCTCTCCCCCTTTCCAATCACTAAACTACATATACTTCAACCCAGTGATACCATCAGTAGGCTCAAAGAGATAAAGAAAAAGGGAAAGGAATCATATGTATAAAAAATAACAGTTTTTTGCTGTAGCAAAGAACTGGAAGCTAAGGGGTTGCCCATCATTTGGGGAATGGCTAAACAAATTATAATGTGAAAATAGAGGAATATTATTATACCATAAGAAATAATAAAAAGATGGTTTCAAAGAAACCTGAGAAGTACGTGGGCTGATGCAGAACAAAGGGAGCAAAAGCAGGAGAACAATTTATACAATAATAAAGAAAACAGTTTTGAAAGACTTAAGAACTCTGTTCAATGTAATTACCAACTCTGATTCCAAAGGATTGATGATGAAGTATGCTACTCCTTGACAGAGAGTTGATGGACTAGGTGATGGACTCAAGGTGCAAAATGAGACATACTTTTTGGACATGGTCATTGTGGGGATTTGTTTTGCTTGAGAAAGCATATTTACTACGAGCTTCTCTGCAACTCTTCTGGGCTTCTAAACCCTAGGGCTTTCTGATCTCCTTGATTTCTTGGGGGGAGCTGGCTGTTCTTGATGCCACCAACACATAGCCCTGCAAGCTGTACACATCTTTAACTTATCTCTAGTCACTCTGAGAGGCAACTGGCTTGTTTGCCTGCCCTGGGGCTAGCATTGCTGGTGTTCCCCTTCCTATTGCTGGTAGATTTCTGGCTGGATTTTTGTGTAGTTATGGGGTGGAAGAAGAAACTTACTAAAGTTTCTCTTCAGATTTTTTGATCATTGTTTAGTCTAGTATGAATTTGAGACTTTTGCTGGGGTAAGTGTGTGGAAACTGGATGATTTACCAGGCATCTTTCTTGACTAGATGACATTATACATTTTAAAAAAGTAAATTATTTAAAAAAGTAAATTATTATTGGTATCTTTTTTATATTGCCTATATTTCCTAATGTAGCCCCCATTTTTCTCCCTGTAAGACAACCAGTCTCTTATAACAAAGGATTAAAAAGAGGGAAAAGCCAGTTCTGTAAAACCAAGATATAAAAAAAGTCTGACATAATAATGCAGCTTTCCACACCTATGGTACCTCAACTCTGCAAAGAAGCTGGTCAGGGTAAGGGGCTAGGATTGGGTCACTTCTCATACCTTTTCTTGGGGGACAAGCTTGGTCATTATAATTTTGCAGCATTTAGTTTCTCTCTTTGCTTAGCCATTTCCTAGTCACTGTGCGTCTACTTTTTTCCTAATTGTTTGCTACTACAAAAAGTGCTATTATAAGTATTTTTGTCATTGGCCTCTTTGAGGTACATGCCTACCAATGGCATTTCTGAATCAAGGGGGATAGGCATTTTAGTTATTTTCTTCAAATGATTGCAAATTGCTTTCTAGAATGTTTGAACACATTCGTAATTCCACTGACAATACATTAATATTTCACACAACCTCTCCGACATTGACTCTTTCCATCTGCTGTCATCTTTGCCAATTTGCTCGTTATGAGGGGAAACCTCAGGGATTGTTTTAATGTGTATTTTTCTTATTATTAGTGATTTAGAACGTTCTTTCAAATGGTAAATAGTTTGCAATACTTGTGAGAACCGTTTGTTTTTATCTTTTGACCACTTACCTGTTGAGAATGGCTTTTGATCTCATATTTCTTTCAATTGTCTAAGTGTCATAGACATAAGATACTTATCAGAGATATTTGATACAAAGATTTTTTATCCAGGCAACTACTTCCCTTCGTATACTAGTTGCACTAATTCTGTTCCCACATAGGCTTTTTAGTTTCATGTAATAAAAGTTTTGTTTCTGCTTCTGAGGCAGAAGTTTGTGGGAAGAGCAGGAGATGAGAGTAAGGAGTGAGCCCAGTAATGAGGAGGTAGAAATCACATAAGTGGTTTGGAGGGGTTTGCATCAGTGAAATACATTAGAGGTTGAATTTGGGGAGGAGAAATTGGGAAACATTTCAGAGAAATTGAGAAAAATTTGAAGGAGAACAATCTCCAGGTGCAGATAGTTCTTATACTGTTTTTAGATTAAAAGTGAAGCAGGATCAAGGAAATTAAGGAGTGATATAAAAACATTTAGGGAATATAATCTGTAGAAGTAAGCTTAGAAAAGGTAAGGAGAAGATAATTGGCAAGATAAGGTGAGGTAAGTAAGAAAAAGCAACTGGGTTAAGTGAATTGAAAGAAGGAATTGATGAATGGAGCCCACAAAAATTAGAAAAAAAAACAAAACAGAAGATGAGTGCAAGATGGGTATACGTGCAATTGTAGAGTTGTTGAGAATAATCAAAGGAATGGGATCATCAAGTTATTAAGAGGTTACAACTGTCCATTAAAGTTTTAAACTAATGCTTGGTTTGAGGTGTAAACATCCACAAGAAATTTAACAAAACAAGGCTAAAAAAACCTAACCATAATGGAGAGTAGGGAAATTATGCAGTGACTTTCAAAGGAGTGTTATGTTTGTATTTCTGTCATAGTTGAGTTATTGTTATCTGTTCCAAGTGTAGGCTGAGCTCCTTCTTGGAGGAAAAGGTGAAGGGACCCTCCCCATTCCAGCTTGTTAGGCAGAACAAAGAGAGTATTCATTGCAGGGAAATGAGGTCTGAGTTGGAGGCACTGAGATTTGACCCTTGTTGGAATGATGGAATATGAGAGTGTAGCACAGAGGAGAAACAGAAAGAAAAGAACACTCTATAATTAGAGTTTACAAAGATTTGAGGCTCTTCCCAAAAAGAACTTGATACTGTGGAGAAAGATGCCACTTCATAGAATGATATGGTAGTCACCAAAGTTATCACATAAAAATTCAACCAGTAAGGTTACAAAAAATGTAAGCAAGACCAGGTAACAGAAAATAAATGAGTATGGTACAGTCCTATAAAAACAGAATGGGCTGAAGCTTGTTTGAAAAGCTAAGGACAACAGAAAGATTTTTTTTCCCTTAAGGTATATTGGGAGAAAAGTATAAGAGAAGGGCTAGAACCTTTACTTGAGGCAGCAGCGATGATGATAACTAACAACAGAGAGCAGGCAAAGCTGCTCAACTCTTTTTTTTCTGTTTTCTCTACAAAGGAGAAAGACCACACTGCAAATGGCAGAACAAAAATGACTAACAGGGAGTTAATATCCAAGATGAGAAAGGGAATCAAGGACATCCTCTTGTTGCCCTTGATCAATTTAGATCACCTGGCCAAGATCAACTCTACCATTGGTTCCTCAAAGAGCTGGCAAATATGATGGCTGGACCACTGTCAGTGATATTTGTATACATAATATGTGTTTTTTTAATTAACAGATTTATTTTCTCTCACTACCACCTCCCACATATTGGGCCAAATATCCCTTGTGACATATGTGCATAGTGAAGCAAATTATTGCATTGGATCTTTCCATATATACATACATGTATGTATGCATATATTGTTTTCAGCTCTTTGCTTCAACAAAAATTATCTTTGTTTATCTTTGGCACATTGGTTTTGTTTTTTTTTCAATTTTGAACATGTTCTCAGACTCATGCATCTAAAATAGAAATGTTGAATAAAATATGGGCATTGCACTATCTGCAATGGAAGTCACATGTTCTGAGGAATGAATGTAATTAAGGTTTGCTTTTAATTGATGCTCCTGTCTCTTCTCTTATGCTGTGTGTGTATATGTGTGTATGTACACATAAACATGTATATATTATATACATATGTATATATATACACATACATATAAATGCCTTATTTTGCACCTTGAATCTATCACTTCTTAGTCATGAAGATAAACGTATATAAAGTTTTTTAAAGTGTATATTAAATTTAACAAAAATGACAAAACTTCACATGCTTCTCTATGTCCCCTTCTAAACCTCCAATCTCATCTCTATATTTTAAGTGTTTCAGGCATGCTCTTTTATTTCTTCTTTTCTTGTATGAAATATAGTCAAGCAAAATAATCCATACATTTACTATGTCTGAAAGTCTCATCCTGTTCCTCTAGTCCATCACTTCTCTGCCAAGAATTGGGAAATATGCTTTACCATCAGTCTTTTGGAGTTATTAATGGTCACGAATAGAGTTCTTAAATCTTTTAAAGTTGTTTTCCTTTTCATTATTGTGGTCTTTGATCACTTCTCAGCCTATTAAAGGCTATGGTCAGTTGTATTTTGGTCTTTGTATAAATTATTCTGGTTTCATTCACTTCATTTTGCAGCATTTCATTCAAATCCCTGTAGGTTTTTTCTGAATCCATCCTTTTCTTCATTTATTAGGGCATAATAGTATTCCTTTTAGATTCATATACCATCATTTTTTTTCAACCACTCCCCAATTGATGGGCACCTACATTGTTTGCAGTTCTTTCCTACAACAAAAAGTAATTTCTTAGTTTATCTTTAGCACATAGTTTTTTTTTTTTAAAATCTTTTCATTTTTGAATATGTTTTCAAATTCATTATGCATCTAAAATAAAAATATTGAATAAAATATGGGCATTGCACCATCTGAAATGGAAGTACATGTTCTGAATAGTGAATGTAAATTGGAGTTTGCTTTTAATGGATGGCACAATCCTTCTTGTTAAAACAGGGACCATTCAAGTATTTTCTAAATTAGCATAAAAGCAAGAGCCGTTTTAGCCAAAAGAGTGAAACCACCCTTGATGATGATCATTATAACACTGCTGTAAAAAAGGAAAAGCAGTGAAGCAACAAGCATTTATTCTGTGCCTGTAATATACTGAGCACTATGCTAATTGCTGGAAATACAAAGACAAAACTTTAAAAGGAATAGTTCCTATCTTCAAAGAGCTTATATTCTATTTGGGAAAACAACATGTACAGTAAGTAAAAACAAAATACACATATACTTCATGACCCAAGTTTCCCTGTATGGGCTTAGGGCTTTCATGGAAAGGGTCCCATCTTGGTGGCCTGACCCAAAGGGGTTATCTGTCCCGTACTCTAACCCAGAAACTCTGGGGAAAACTCCTGAATAAAGCTTAGATACAGCTTTTGTCTGGATTTTCTCAAAAGTGAGTGCTGGGATTCCTAACTTCTCCAAAATTTAAAATGCGTAAGGCTTAAAGGATTCACAGAAGCCCATGAATAGTTACTGAAATATAAAGTATTCACATGACCCATTAAATTCTTAAAACTCACTATGTGGCCTGTAAGGTACAGATATTCCAGCTTCTCCCTTATCAAAATTGTGTCTTTCTCTTGTGCCTTTTTAAAGAATGTTTTACTTGAGGTATTATTGAATACTTTTTATCCATCTCTGCCCTGTATCCTCTGAGCCACGAATAACAGTAATACTGTTGGCAAAGCCCAGATTTTATGCTGTCCCTCCAGTGGCATGGCTTTAGTCCTTCAGCTACAGGGAGAGCCTTTGCTGAGCATGCTTTTCTTTCTTTAACAAGTACACTGCTAAGGAATTCCTCTTCAAGCTGTCCTTTGGAACCTTGATGGAAACATGGTGACATGCTAGGACACAGAGGATACCAGATCTCATTCTTTTGGGGCTGAGAGATGCACTTTGTGCTAGGTAATAGAATCATCCTTAGATTCCCTCCACCCAACTAAGGAATCTGTAAGGGGATCCCCAGAGTCCTGCAGAGATCCCAAGATAGAGACGGGGGAATAGGGAGAGGGTGACCTATGCAGCATTCCTGAAAAGAGAACCTGAGACTGATGCGGTCCCAGCATTGCCCTAATCTAGTACAAAGTACAGCCATAAGACATTCCAGAAGGAGTATGAGTTTGTACAATTTAAGCCAAGCTGTAATAGAAAGAGTAAATTCAGCCTCAGTCGTCCCTACAGCTTGTGGTGAGAATCCAGTGTGGGAATAATCCTAGAGCCCAGAATCAAGAGAACAGATACCCTGAGGAGCCCACAGTAAGAAGAGGTCTTAGCTGTTACAAGGAGGGAGCCCTCAGACAGAGCCCTTCATCTGAGCATCTCTCAATTCTCTTGAAGTAGGGGCATAGTCTGGTCCACTGTGCTCAGGATAGGCAGGCCCTACCAACATTAATTTGCAGAGTTTGACCAAAGACTCTGAACCCAACCCCTTCTTCTGTGAGCATGCCAAAGAAAACTCTTGAACACCACAAGAAAATTCCTTGGTTTGAGAAATGCCTAGGGGGTAAAACATTGTGACCACTCAAGTACAGACAAAGCCTTGGAATAAAAACTGCACTGGCCACAGGGACTGCAGGAATACCTGTTGCTCAGTCATTTTTCAGTCATGTCTGACTCCCCTTGATTCCATTTGGGGTTTTCTTGGCAGAGATACTAGAGTGGTTTGCCATTTCCTTCTCCAGTTCATTTTACAGATGAGGAAACTGAAGCAAACAGAGTTAAGTGATTTGCCCAGGGTCACACAGCTAGTAATTATCTGAGGTTGGATTTGAACTCCTGCAGATGAGCCTTCCTGACTTCAGATAAGACTACCTAGAAGCAATAGAATGAGATAAAAAGTAGAAAATCAACAGAGGAAAGAATGGCAAGGAAAATTGATACCTTTGAACAGACAGTGAAAAACCTCACTCAAGAACTGAATACAGTGAAATCAGAATGGGCCAGATAGAGAACAGTAACTCAATAATACAACAATAAATATCAAAACAAAAAAAATAGAAAAAATAGAAAATCTAAGAAATAGAATGTAAAAAGTATGTCACCTGGAAAAGAGGTCAAGGAGAGACAATCTAAGAATTATCAGACAGTATGAAAATTACAATCAGATAAAATCTGGATACTATATTCCAGGAAATTATAAATGAAAACAACTCTTAGAATCAGAGGACAAAGTGAAAGTATAAAGGATTAACTGGTCACCTCCAGGTAGAAACCCCAAAATAAAAACTTCTAGGAAATATCATAGCCAAAATCCAGTGCTTCCAGGTCAAGAAAAAAGTACTACAAGCAGCCCAAAATAAGAAGACTTAAGAAACCACAATCAAAATTATATAAGATTTGACAACAAATACAATCAATGAGAAGGGAGATTGGAATATTATATTTCAAAAGACAGATAAAAAAATTTGGCACCAAGGGTATCATAAAGTATTTACCTATCCAGCAAAACTAAACATAATTCTACAAGGGGAAAAATGTATCTTTAATAGAATTGAGGATTTCTAAGCATTATTTATAAAAAAGACCAAAACTGAATAGACATTTGGAAATGGAAATAGAGGCAGCAAGAGGAACATAGATACATGTAGAATTGAAAGGAACTATGTGGGGATGAATTATTTACATGTTAATTGGGGGATAATAAAACACGTGTTCTTAAAACCCTAATATATTTAGGAGTCGTGGAGAAAAGGAAAAATGACAGTGTCTGTGAGTGGTTTTGTTCTTTTTTAATGGAAAAGACAAATATAGGAGAGAAGAAATAATACTGGGAGGAAGAAAGGGAGGGAAACAACTATAGTATAATAGGGGTGCCTAAGATGAAGAGTATAGAGGAAGAATATATACCATAGAGAAAGGATCAAGGGGAATGCACATCCTATGGACCTCACTTTCATCTGAGTCAGATAAAGGAAGATTGAATACACTCACCCACCCACTTATTCCACCCCATCACACCATGTAAAGATCTCATATAGAAATGCATTAAATTTAAAAGGGAAGTCGGAGGGACAAGGACAAGAGAGGGATACAGAGGAGTCTGAGAGAGGTCAGGATATGTAAGGGAAGGTCATGAAACAACCTCACATTTGGAGGAAGGAAGGTATTGAGAGGATTAAATGAAAGGAAGAAAGTAAAAGCTGGGGATCAGTGATGCAGCAAGGAGAAAGGAGCTGAAACAGGAAACAGACTATTTCGCTTATAAGATCACATGTATCAGGAAAATTCCCTTTTATATCTTCTTATTTGTAAAGAGGGAGTTGGAAATAAAGGAAAAAAGTGTAAGAGTCTAGGATAGAGGGAAATACACAATTAACAGTCTTAACTGTAATTGTAACTGGGTTGAACTCATAAAATGGAAGAGGATGGTAAAATGGATTAGAAAGCAGAATCTGACAATGTGTTGCTTATGAGAAATAAACTTAAAACATAAAGATTCACATATTGTTAAAATGAAGGACTGAAATAAAATCAGTATGTTTCCCAAACTCCAAAAAGCAAGAGTAGCAATTATGATTTCAGGTACGGCTAAAGTAAATATAGAGGAGATTAAAAATATATAAAAAAGGAAATTACATTATGCTTAGACACCATAGAAAATATGCATCCAATATCATAGTATTCAGATATTTAAAGGAAAAGTTCATTGAATTGGAGGGAGAAATAGAGAGTAGAACTATAATAGTGAGGGATCTTAATTTACCACTTTCAGACCCAGGCAAATCTATCCAGATGATAAACAAGAAAGACATTTCCAAAAGTGAATTAGTGTGCCTGTTTTCCCATATCCCCTCCAACATTTGTCATTTCCTTTTTTTTTTTTTTTGGTCAACTTTACTAATATGATACAGAAGCAGTGGAATCTTAGAATTGCCTCAATTTGTATTTCCCTAATTGTTAGTAATTTGGAACATTATTTTCATATGGCTCTATATTTCTTGAAAATTGCATATACATATCATTGTACCATTTGTCTATTGGGGAATGGCTCTTTGAGAAAAAAATTGAATTGGTTCCTTACGTATCTACAACATATGAATTCTTTATCAGAGAAACTTGCTATAAAGATTCCTCCCCACCCCAGTAACCTGTTTCCTTTCTGGTCTTAGCTGCATTGTGCAAAACCTTTTAAATTTTATTTAATAAAAATTGTCATTTTATCTTCCATGATCCTCTCTGTCCCTTGTTTGATTATATCCTTGTCACCTAACTATTGTTGATAAAGGCATTTTCTTCCCTGTTCATCTAAGTTGTTTATAACGTGATCTTTTATGTATAAGCTATATATCCCCTTGGAGTTTATCCTGGTATATGGTGTGACAGGTAGGTCTATAACTAATTTCCGTTAGACTACTTTCCAGTTTTCCTAGTAATTTTGTCAAATTGTGAGTCCTTAACACCTAGTAACTATAATCTTTAGGGTTATCAAACACTGTGCTCCTGTATTGTTTCTTTATGCTGGGAACCAAACCTGTTCCACTGATTAACCTCTCTGTTTCTTAACCAGTGCCAAATCATTTTGATAATACTGTTCTTTATTATAGTTTGAGGTGGGGTAGTAGGCCCTTTCTCATTTATTTCACTATTTCTTTTGAGATTTTTGACCTTTTGTTCCTCCAGGTTAATTTCATTATTGTTTTTTCTAGTTCTGTAAAGTAAATTTTGATAGTTTGGTATGGTAATGAATGAATAATTTAGATAATTGTGTGTGTGTGTGTGTTTGTGTGTATGTATAAAACAATTAACATTCTTCACTTGTTTATGCCTATAATTAGTTGTATTCACATAGTTCCTCTTTGTATCTTAGGTAATGACATATATTTCATATATTCATTAATTATTGTAAGTTGAATTTCTCTTTCTACATATTCTTCCTGAGCTTTGTTGGTAATATGCAGAAATGCTGAAGATTTAAATGGACTTATTTTACATCCTGCAACTTTATTAAAATTATTGTTCTATTAATTTTTTAGTTAACTTTCTCTGGATAAACCATCATATAATCTATAAAACTTAATAATTTTATTTTCTTCACCTGTACTTATTTTCTTAATTTCTTTTTCTTGTCATTGCTATGTGTAATATTTTTTAGTGTGACTCACCTGAGTTCTCCCAAATTTCCCCTTAGGCAATGTTAAAATAATGCCTCAAAATGAACTCTGAAGCAGCAGAGCCAACCAAAGTTAGAAGATTGGCGGGAAAGGTTTGTTTCATTGGGGTGAGAGTGGAGTGCAATACAGCACAGGTCACACCCTGGCAAGCCAGCAGCAGCCCTTTGGGGTGACTTTGAGCTTTCAGGCTAGGGTGGGACAACTGGTCAGAAGGAGATTACAAGGGACCCTTTGTTGGCACTGTTGCATTGCCCGTACATTGTTCCCAGTCACAGTCCTAGGGAGAGGAGGAACACTAACAGGAGTGGGGACCCTGGTCACAGTTCCAGGGCAGAGGAAAAGAGTGCTTATGGTCACTCACAGATAAGAGCACAAGACAGGAGAGCAGTGACCACACCTGTCCTTAGATCATACCACCTTAGAAGAACTAAAAAATGTACAGACCTCAAGAACTAACTCTGAAAACAGTAGCACAAAAAACTTGAAGTTTGGGACAGTGCCCCCTCCACTCTGGGAGCAGAGCCCAACTTTAACATAAAATTAGAAACAGGCTGGGAAAATGAGCAAACAACCAAGAAAGAACCTGACCTTAGAACATTACTGTAGTGACAGAGAAAATCAAAACACAAATTCAGAAGACGACAATGAAATCAAAGCAGTTACATGAAGAGCCTCAAAGAAAAATGGGACTTGGTCTCAGAAGTGGTCACAGAAAGAATTACTGGAAGAGCTCCAAAAGCATTTTAAAAATCAAATAAGAAAAGTAGAGGAAAAATTGGGAAAAGAAATGAGAGTGATACAAGAAAATCACAAAAAAAGAGTCAACAGCTTGTTAATGGAGGCACAAAAAATATTAAAGAAAATAACAACTTAAAAAATAGAATAGGCCAAATGGAAAAGGAAGTTCAAAAGCTCACTGGAGAAAATAATTCCTTAAATTTAGAATTGGGCAAGTAAAAACTAATGAATGATTCCATGAGATATCAAGAAACAATAAAATCCAAAAAATGAAAAATAGAAAATGTGAAATATTTCACTGGAAAAACAACTGATCTGGAAAATAGATTGAAGAGAAATAATATAAGAATTATTGGATTACTTGAAAGCCATGATCAAAAAAAGAGCCTAGGTATAATATTTCAAGAAATTATCAAGGAAAACTTCCCTGATATCCTAGAACCAAAGGGTAAAATAGAAATGTAAAGAATCCACTGATCACCTCCTGAAAGAGATCCCAAAATAAAAACTTCCAGGAATATTATAGCTAAGTTCCAGAGTTCCAAGGTCAAGGAGAAAATATTGCAGACAGCCAGAAAGAAATGATTTAAATATTGTGGAACCACAGTCAGGATTACATGGGATTTAGTAGCTTCTACATTAAAGGATCAGAGTGCAAAGGAGCTAGAATTACAACCAAGAATCACTTATCAAGCAAAACTGAGTATAATACTTTTGAGGGAAAAAATGGGTATTTAATGAAATAGAGGCCTTTCAAACATTCCTGATGAAAAGACCAGAGCTGAATAGAATATTTGACTTTCAAATACAAGTCTCAAGAGAAGCATAGAAAGATAAATAGAAAAGAGAAGTTATAAGGGATTCAATAAGGTAAAACATTCCTGCATGGGGAGATGATGCTTGTAAATCATAAGAACTTTATCATTATTAGGGCAGTTAGAAGGAGTATGCATAGAGGGCACAGGTGTGATTTGACTATAATGGGATGATATAAAAAAATTAAGTGGTGAGAAAGAGGGATGCACTGGGAGAAGGGGGAAGGGGGAGGTAGAATGGGATAAATTACCTCATATCAAAGAAGCACAAAAGATTTTTTAGAATGGAGGGGAAGGTGGGGTGGTGGTGGCAGGCAACATTTGGACCTTGTTCTCACTGAATTGACCCAAAGAGGGAATAACATGCACACTCAGTTGGGTATAGAAATCTATCTTATCCTATAGGAAAGGAGGGGAAAGGGATGAGAGAAAAGGGGTGCTGATAGAAGGGAGTCAGAAGTAAAACACTTTTGAAGAAGGACAAGGTGAAAGGAGTGAGGATAAACGGGGGGGGAAAGCAAGATGGAGGGAAATACACAATTAGTAATCATAATTGTAAATGTGAATGGGATGAACTCACCCATAAAACAGAAGTGGATAGCAGAGTGGATTAAAAACCAGAATCCTACAGTATGTTGTTTATAGGAAACACACGTGAAGCAGAAACACAGAGTAAAGGGAAGGAGCTGGAGCATAACGTATTGTGCTTCAGCTGAAGTTAAAGAACAAAATGGGTAGCAATAATTTCAGACAAAGCAAAAGCAAAAATAGATCTAATTAAAATAGACAAGCAGAGAAATGCTGTTTTACTAAAAGGTACCATAGACAATGAGGTAATATCAATACTAAACATATATGCACTAACTAGTATAACATCCAAATTACATTAAATTTAAAAGTTTTTGCACAGACAAAACCAATACAGCCAAGATTAGAAGGAAAGTAGAAAACTGGGGAAAATTTTTTTACTGCAAATTTCACTGATAAAGAAAAGACCTCATTTCTCAAATATATAGAGAACTGAGTCAAATTTATAAGCACACAAGTCATTTACCAATTGATAAATGGTGAAAGGATATGAATAAGAAATTTTCAAATGAATAAATCAAAGCTATCTATATTTATATGAAAGAGTGCCCTAAATCACTATTGATTAGAGAAATGCAAATTAAATCAATTCTGAAGTACCATTGCACACCTATCAGATTGTTATGACATAAAAAAATGACAAATATTGGAGGAGATACGGGAAAATTGGAATACTAATGCATTGTTGGTGGAGTTGTGAACTGATCCAAGCATTCTGGAAAGCAATTTGGAACTATGCTGAAAGGGCTATAAAACTGCACGCCCTTTGATCCAATAATACCACTACTGGGTTTGTATCCCAAAGATATTTTTAAAAAGGAAAAGGACATATATGTACAAAAAAACTTAAAGCAGCTCTTTTTGTAGTGGTCAAGAATTGGAAATTGAAGGGATGTCCATCAGTTGGGGAATGGCTGAACAAATTGTGATATATGATTGTGATGGAATACTATTGTGCTGTAAGAAATGACAAGCAGGATGGTTTCAGAAAAACTTGGAAAGACCTACCTGCACTGATGCAAAAGAATTGAGTAGGACTAGGAAAACACCATAAACGATAATAGCAATATTGTATGATGATAAACTGTGAATGACTTAGCTATTCTCAGCAATACAAAAATCTAAGACACTTCTGAAAGACTTATGATGAAAAATATTATCCACCTCCAGAGAAAGAACCAATGGAGTCTGAATCCAGATTAAAGCAATTTTTTTTTAACTTTCTTTATTTTTCTTGGAGTTTTTTCGTTTTCGTTTTGTTTTTGTTTTTTTTTGTTGTTGCTGTTGTCTTTTGGTCTGTGTATTCTTTTACAATATGACAAATATGGAAATGTTTTGCTTGATTGCGCATATAGAATTGATATCAAATTACTTGCCTTCTCAATGAGGGGTGAGGAGAAGAAGGGAGAGAGAGTTTGGAACTCAGTTTTAAAAAATGAATGTTAAGAAGTTTTTCCATGTAATTGGAAAAAATAAAATATTTATATAGCAAAAAAAAAATTAGCCAATAGTGTCCATTTTATCTTCTGTGATCTTTTCTATCCCTTGTTTGGTCACACACTTTTCCTCTACTCATTGTTGTGAAAGGTATTTTCTTTCTTGTTCCTTTGATTTGTTTATGATATTACTTTTTATATCTAAGTCATGTTTCCATTTGTAGTTTATCTTTGTATATGATGTGAAAGGCTAGTACAGACACTTTTTGCCAAATAATGAGTCCTTACTGTGCCTGTCCCCTTGCTATCCATTAGGAAGTGCAGTTTTTGAGTTTATTGAGCACTATGCTACTGTATTAATTTTATTCTTTATGTTATGTGCCTGATCTGTTCCTGTAATCAACTTCTCATTTTTTTTTACCAGTGCCAAATCGTTTTGATGACCACTGTTTTGTAGTATAATTTGACATGATATACTGCTAGGACCCCTTCCTTCCCACTTTTTTTTTTCATTATTTCCCTCCAAGTGATTTTAACTAGTATTTTTTTCCTAGGTCTATGTCTGGCAATGAAAATAGATTAATTTAGAATAGTATTGTTATTTTATTTCAATGGCACAACTTATCTATGAGCAATTATTTGTATTAAAAAGTCTGTATTTTTCTTTCTTTGTTCTGTTTCTTCCTCATTTAGATATCAAGATCATTTTTATCCCTTGTTTGGTCACACACTTTTGTGGAAGGTATTCTGTTCCTTGTTCCTCTAATTTAGAAGAATCCCTTCTTTTCCTGTTTTTGCAGATAGTATTGGAATTAATTGTTCTTTGAATGCTGAATAGAATTCACTTCCAAATCCATCTGTCCTTGAGTTCCCCCCCAAGTTGGGAGTTCATTTGTAACTTATTTAATTTATTTTTTGTATTATTAGGCTATTTAAACAATCCATTTCTTGTTCTGTTAATCTGGGTATTTAATATTTTTATAAATATTTATTTGTTTTATCTACATTATCAGTTTTATTCATGTATAGTTTGACAAAATACTTTTTTATGTCATTTTCAGTTGTGATTTTTCCCGTTTCATTTTTAATTTACACAATTTGGTTTTCTTATCTCTTTTTAAAAAAATCACATAAACTAACTGATTATCTTTCACTAGTTTAAAAAATGGTTTCTAATTTTATTAATCAGTTCAATGATTTTTTTGTTTTCTATTTTTAAAATCTTTTAGATTTTCTGAATTTCTGTTTTGGTGCTTAGTTTGGGCTTTTTGATTTGATTTTCTAGTTGTTGTTTTTTTAGTTGCATACCCAATTTATTCATCTGTACTTTGTTTTTTGTTGATGCAGCTGTTTAAAGATATAAAATTTCCTGTGTGGACTACTTTAGCTACATTTGAAATGTTTTTACCTATTACCTTGTTTTTATAATTTTTTTGATGAAACTTCCTATTTTTATTTTTTTCTTTGATCTATCAATTCTTTAATAACAAAGTATTTAGTTTTCAATTAATTTTAAATTCTTTCTTCAAAGGCCTTTTATTAATATAACTTTTATTGCATTGTAGTCAGTAAAAAGTTTAATATTTCTGATTTTCTTCATTTTTTATGAAATTTTTGCTTCCCAGTTTATGGTCCATTTTCAGGTGTCATACATAGCTAGGAAATACGTAAACTCTTTTGTGTTTTCATTTAGTAATTACCAGAGATATCTAGCTTTTCCAAAGTTCTTTCAGATCCTTCACTTCTTTCTTATTTATCTTTTTGTTAGATTTTTCTGGGTCTGAAAAGAGTATATTGAAGTCTTTCACTTTTATAGTTTTACTGTCCCTCTCTGTAAAGGGCTTAATTTTTCCTTTAAGTATTTGGATGCTATGCCAATATGGTTCACATATGCCTTTAAGGAGTGTGTGTGTGTGTGTGTGTGTGTATGTGTGTGTGTATTTTATATGTTTTATCTCTTTATTGTGTCTGTTTTTTAGTGTTGTCCTTTCTGAAATCATGATTTCTACTCTTCCTTTAATGAATTCATCTTTAGCATAATAGATTTTGCTCCTTCCCTCTCACTTGCTCCATTTTGATGAGTAGTGGATAGGAGAAGGGACTGAGAACTGCCTTTTTATATCCTTTGACTCATTTATCTATTGGAGGATTGACTCTTGTTCTTATATATTTGTGTCAATTTCTCATGTCAAGGATATATAGTGATCTTTATCACGGGAACTTGTTGGGAAGATTTTTTTTTTCAGTTAATTGTTTCCCTTCTAATTCTAACTGCATTGGCTGTACAAAAAAATTTCAGTTCTGTGTAATTACAGTAGTCCATTTAATCTCCTATGAACCTTTATCTATTCCTTCTTTGATAAAGAATTCTTTTTTTTTTTTTTTTTTTGGCTAGGCAATGGGGTTAAGTGACTTGCCCAGCATCACACAGCTAGTGTTATGTATCTGAGGCCGGATTTGAACTCAGATCCTCCTGAATCCAGGACTGGTGCTCTATCCACTATGCCACCTAGCTGACCCAAATAATCTTTGTTTTTTGTTTTGGCAGTGGGGGTTAAGTGACTTGCCCAGGGTCACACAGCTAGTAAGAAGAATTCTTCTTATCTTCCTAGTTATACAAGATATCTTCTTCTCTACTCTGAGTTTTTTTGGTAATACACAGAAATACTGAAGATTTTTCTATGTTTATATCCTGCTATTTTATTGAAGTTACTGTTTCAATTAATTTTAGTTGACTTTCTAGAGTTCTTTAAACCATTATGTCTTCTACAGAAAGTGATCATTTTGTTTTCTCTTTGCATATACTTATTCCCTCAGTTTTTTGTTGTTGTTGTCGTTTTTTTTTCTATTGCTATTGCTAGTATTTCTAGAACCATGTCAAATAATAGTGGTGACGGTGGACATCCTTACTTTACCCCTGATCTTATTGGAAAGACCTATAGTATTTCTCCATTACAGATAATACTTTACCCCTGATCTTATTGGAAAGACCTATAGTATTTCTCCATTACAGATAATACTCTTTAGGTTTATATTATTTACCATGTCAAGGACCAGTCCATTTATTCCTTTTATTTTTAGAATTTTGACATCAAGGGATGCTGCATCTTGTCAAAAGTTTTTTTTGCATCTATTTTATATAAAAATGTAATTTATTGTCTTTGTATTAATATGGGTTATTAATTTGGGAGAAGCAGTATAGCTTAGTGGCTAAAAAGCCAGCCTCTAAGTCAGGAAGATGTGGATTCGAGTCCTACCTGATAAACAATGCCTATGTTACCCTCACTCTCTCAGAGCTCTAGGTAACCCTCTAAGACTATAGTGCAGAAATGGTGCTAACTAACATTGATCAAAGGAGGTTCCTTCCCTGGCAGCTGGCTGAAGCATGGAAATTGCAGGTTGAGTTCTTATCCTGATATGTGACATAAAGGAACATAGTATTTTTCAAAAGCTTTTTTGGTGTGTATATTATCATTTAATTTTATTTTTATTATTAATATGGAATAATGTTTGTGATTTTCCTAATATTGAACTAACCTTATGTAGACTAGTCATAGGGAATATTTTTTTAATATGTTGAAAATTCTTGTTAATATTTTATCTTTATATTTGTATTGTATTGGTCTATAGAGTTTTAAAGTCTGCTTTATCTCTTCATAATTTAAGTATCAGATCCGTCTTTATCTCATAGAAAGAACTTAAAAGGATCTCTTTTTTGTCTTGTTTTTGCACACAAGTTCTATAACATTAGAATTAATTGTTCTTCGAATAGTTGATATTGACTTGTAAATCTATCTCTGCTGGGGTATTTTCCTTTATGGCTTGTTCGATTTAATTTTTGGAGTTTGAGTTTCTTGCTGTTTCTTTATCTGTTAATCTTGGTATTTTATATCTTTGTAAATATTTGTATATTTGCATTTAAATTTCTAGGTTGGTACATAATTGGGCAACATAATTTCTATTAATTTGTTGTGACTTCTTTTTCATTTTCGGTATTTTTATTAGATTCAGTAATAGTTTATCATATTAGTTTGAAAAACTGATATAATAGATTTGAAACTAAAGCTCCTAGTTTTATTTATCAATTCAAAGGGATTTTTTTGTTTTCACTTTTATTTATCTCTTCTTTGATTTTTCAAATTTTCTATTTTGTTATTGGTTAGGGTTTATTTTTGTTACTTTTTTAATTTTTAAAGTTAAATGTCCAATTAATTATTTTGTTTTTTCCCCCTCTCTTTTGATGGTGATAGTGTTTATTAGCATAAATTGTTCCCTAATGATTGCTTTGGCTGCATCCCAAAAGTTTAGGTATCCTGAGTCATTGCTATGGTTTTAAAAAGTGAAACAATTATATTTTCTATAATTTTTTTCTTTGCATGAATTCTTTAGGATTAAATTATTTCATCTTCATGTAAGTTTGAAACCTTTATTCAGATGCCTTTTATTCATATTTTTGTTGTATTATGGTCAGTGAAAGATGTGTTTACTATAATCTACTTTTGTTAATGAGATTTTCATACCCTAAAAATAGTGAATTTTTGTAAAGGTGCTATGTACAGCCAAGAATATGCATTCTATTCCTATTCAGTGATTACGAGAGATCTCACATATCTCACAGACTTTTCTAAAATTTCATTCAGATCCATAGCTTCTTTTTTATTTATCTTTTAGATTTATCTAGGTCTAAAAGGGAAACATCAATCCCAAACTATTACAGTCTTGCTGTCTCTCTCTATGGTTTGATTAATATTTCATTCATTTGCTTAGATTCCATTCCATTCCATTAGATGCATACATATTGAGTATTGGTATTTATTTGATCACCTGTAGTGTCATTAAGTATATTGTAGGTTCACTGCTTATCTTTTTTAAGTTTATCTCTGTTTGCCATGTCTGTGATTACTTTTGCCTTGTTTGAGATCAGGATTGCAAGTCTCAAATTTTAAAAATCACCTGAAGAATAATAAATTTGGGTCCAGCCCCTCATTTTATCTCAATGTGAATACTTATGTTTCAAGTGTATTTCTTTTAAACAACATATTGTTCAATTCTGCTTTCTAATCCATTTTTTCTATCTTTGTTATTTTATGAGTAAATTCATCCCATTCATATTATAACTGTTAATTGTGTATTTTCATCCGTCCTTTTTCTTCCTATACCTTTTCTTCTTTTCCTTCAGCTTTCCTCTTTACAAAGAAGAGATAGAGAAATAGAAGAAATTGATGATCACTAGTAATCTGTAATTAAAGTAGTCTATTCCTCTCCTCTGTCTATCCTCTTTTTGCTATCCCCAGACCACAGTTTCTGGTTCTTACATTTGGTTTCTCTTTTTAAAATTCTCCATTTATGATTCACCTTCAAGAAATGACATTTATTTTGTTTTTATGACTATTCCCTCCCTGACTCTTATACCCTATGCTCCTCCCGTAGTCCTCCCCCAGGTAGTCTTCCATCCATTAACAAAATAAGACCCTCCATCATCCATCATTCCTGGAATGCCCTCCCTTCTCATCTCCACCTCCTGACTTTTCTGGTTCCCTGCAAATCCCAACTAAAATCTCACCTTCTACAGGAAACCTTTCTCATTCCGCCTTAATTCTAGTGCCTTCCCTCTCTTACTTATTTCAAATTTATCCCGTATACAGCTTGTTTGTACATTGTTGTGCATATGTTATTTCCCCCATTAGACTGTGAGCTTCTTGAGAGCAGGGACTCTCTTTTATTTTTCTATGTATCTCCAGTTCTTAACATGGTGACCTGAACACAGTATGGTTCTTAATAAATGTTTATTGACTGATTAACTCTTCCTCTTTTATCTCCTTCTCCCCTGTTAACTGTAATTTATTTCTGTGCCAGACTTTTATGTCTGTTCAATTCTGCTTTCTCCAGTTCAGCTA
Source organism: Vombatus ursinus (assembly GCF_900497805.2). NCBI lineage: Eukaryota > Metazoa > Chordata > Mammalia > Diprotodontia > Vombatidae > Vombatus > Vombatus ursinus. The sequence goes on along the minus strand of NW_020954572.1, from coordinate 704,509 downwards.
AGAGTGATGTTTGTGAACTCCCCCACTTATCTCCACGTTTATATACTCTTGTTTTGTGTACCCCATTTTTTCAAAATAGTGAGTTCCTCCCCTTCCTCATTTCTTTCTTAGTGTACTCCTCTTTCTCTCCCTTTTCTTTCTTCTTTGGAAAGAAACAAAAGAAAACAAAACCACCCCCAGGCTCAATGTTTGTCTTAACCCTCTTTGTGACCTTTGAAGACAGAATTCTGAAGTAACATTTGTCACTTCTTTGGCTATTAGGTTGTAAAGACTCAATCATCCTGAAGTCCCTTCCAGTTGCTAAATGTATTAACCTTTCTGTATTTCTTTTTAATCCTGCATTTACACTTTAATTGAACTCATTATTTTTGTTCTTTGTACATTATATCTAAGTTGGAAGCTCTGAATTTTGCCAATGGCATTCCTAGGTATTTTCAGCTTTGAGTTTCTTTTAAAAGGTGAACAGGGAATCCTTTCTTTTTCTTTTTCTTTTTTTTTTTTTGGCTAGGCAATGGGGTTAAGTGACTTGCCCAGGGTCACACAGCTAGTAAGTGTTATGTGTCTGAGGTCATATTTGAACTCAGGTCCTCCTGAATCCGGGGCGGTGCTCTATCCCCTGCGCCACCTAGCTGCCCCCCCTCCTTTTTTTTTTGCTAGGCAATGGGGTTAAGTGACTTGCCCATGGTCACACAGCTAGTAAGTGTCAAGTATTTGGTCTGAGGCCAGGATTTGAGGGAATCCTTTCTATTTTCACTTGGCCCTCTGCTTCTAATAGATCTGGGCAGATTTTGTTTGTTTCTTCATGATTTTTTGAAATACTGTGTTAAGTTTTTTTTGTTGTTTGTTTTGTCTGGGAGTTTTTAAGGAGTCTGATGATTTCTTAAATTATTTTTCTTTGACTTGTTTTCCAGGTCAGTTATTTTTCATGGTAGACATGTATATTTTCTCCTAGTTTTTCAGTTTTTTGAATTTGTTCCGATATTTCTTGTTCTTCCATGAAATCATTGATTTCTGATGCTTCATTCTGTTTTTGGGGAGTCCATTACTTGGAAAAGGCTTTTTGCCTTCTGATATATTTGCTTTTCATTTTTTTCCTTCAAAACTCACATTTTATTTCTAATTCATTTTTTTATTTCTTGCTTATTTCTTTCAGCCACCCTTGTACTCAAGTTTGATAGATATATTTTCCCTTTGAAGTTCTACTTAGAGCCTTTGTGAGGTTACTTTCTTCTTCTGTATTTACCTCTTAGGCTTCTCTTAACCCATAATATGTCAGTATGTTTGGTGTTTTCTTTTGTTTATTTATATTTTCAGCCATTGTTCTTGGTCTAGGTTTTGTTTGGTTAGTTCTCTCTGGTCCACTTGGTTGGATTAGGAGGGTTTTGTTTTGTCCTGTCCTCTTTGTAGACTAGATACCCCTTAAACTCAGATATCCCTCAGATCACTAATAGGTAAGAGGCCCTACCCCCTCCTGTAATCCTTGACTTCTTCAACCTCTAGGTGTTCCACTCTCAGTTCTGGCTTCATCTACACTCTACTTCTCCTCCCTGCATGATCCCTAACTAGGATCTGGCTTCATCCCTGGCTGCGATGCTCACAGGTCTCAGTGGGATATTGGGTATCATATTGGTCTCAGGACTCCTGGCATAGCCTTCCTGGCATGCCAGCTGCTGATTGGACCTGTCTCTGTGGCTCCTCGTGTCCTGAAGAGTGTCCCTGTCTCATTTTATTGTGACATTTGGGGGATAACTCCATCCCTTGCTACTGTTCTGGCAGTTCAGGATTAGGATTTGGCTTCTGGTCCTCAATTATTGGAGCTCAAATGGGCTTGTGACCTTTCTCTTCAGAGTACTGACTGGCTTCCAGTCCTTTTGTGGAGATTGTTTTGACTTCATTGGTGTAGCTCCTCTTCCTGACTTCTAGTCTGTTTATTTTTTCACTTGCTAACTTCTATGATACAGCTTCTCTCCACTTTCAACCTATTTACCTGAGATTGTGCTTCCTTCTCTGGTGCCATCCCTGTCCTGTCTCTGCTTACTTCCATATTTACCAGAGCACATCCTGGCTTCCTTTGACGATCTTATTTTTCTGTCTTTATGGTTTTCTTTATTTTTTGGTCTTACTGGAACCTTTTTCATTTGTGAATGAATGAATGATGTTGTTTCTTAAGTACTGACCACGTGCTGAGTACTATGCTAAGCTTCTCAGGGGCAGGGATACAAATATAAAAGCAAAGACAGTCTCTGCCCTCAAAAAGTTTACATTCTAATGGGTTCTAATACATTCGAATGGTGTGTGTTGACTTGAAAGTTATTGGGATGCTTCCTGGAGCCGTGGGAAAGTAGATTGATATATCCCTTCCAGGAATAATGGCTGAATTCTTCTAATAATGGTTACAGAATTGGGGCAGCTAGGTGGCACAGTGGATAGAGTACTGACCCTGGAGTCAGAAGGACCTGAATTCAAATCGGTCTCAAACACATAACACTCACTAGCTGTGTGACTCTGGGAAAGTCACTTAACCCCGATTGCCTCACCAAAAAAAAAATGATTCCAGAATTGAAGGGATTTTGAGGGGGAAGATGATATGGGTACACATGCTGAAGCAGGACTTTTGGGAAGGCTATTGAAAAGTTGGTTTAGAGTAGAAAGTAAAATGGATGATGGCTGGCTTGCCTAAAATAGTGGACCAGTTGAGACAGACAATATTTAGGACAATGGGTCCTCAAAGCTAAAGTTTTGAGCTGAAAAAAGGATCAAAACCTCCAGGGCATTTTAGCATCAAGGTTGATGGTAAGGCTTTTAGAGTGTCAGGGAGCAGAGAATGGCTATTTGCTGGTGTTTGGATGGGAGAATTGTGTTTCCTTATGATCTTTCATCTGGACATCTTAACTAGAATTCCTGTAATGCTTTCTGTTATCTGAACATGCCTTGCACTTTCATGGCTCTGCCCACCTTGTCTTTAGTGTTCATTGACTTTACCCTTCAACGTTCCTTTATGATAAATAAGTCAAACAAAACAAATAAAAACACTGTCCATGTCTGAAAATGGATACCTTATCCTTCATCTCTAGAAGCAGGAGACATGCTTTTGCCATCAGTTATTTAGTCAGTCAATCAATCAATATTTATTAAGTACCTACTATGTACCAAGCATTGTGCTAAACTCTGGGGATGCCGAAAAGAGTCAAAAGATAGTCCCTGCCCTCAGGGAGCTCACAGTCTAATGGAGCAGCTCACAATTTAATCAATCTTTTTGATCACTGCACTAATCAGAGTTTTTCTGAGGCTAATTTAGAAAAGAAGTTGTTATATATAAACTTTAAGCTCAGATCAAGGACAGTTATGTTTCATCACTCATTTTCATGCATTTTCATCTGCTTTGCACTTGTGCCCTTATGATTACTGGACACCAACATGCCCTAAGGACCCTGGACCTTGTGATCTGGTCTACTGTTGAACCCTAAGGACTATTTGCAACTGAATCCTTTTAGGTTGTCTCTTTAATTTATAATGGGAGCTCCTAAGGAGCAAGTATTGTTTCACTTTTAAGCTTTTATCACTGGTACTGAGCGTTATGCTTCACATCCAGTAAGTGTTTACTGGACTGACCAATCACCATATATTTATTAAGCACTATATGCCAAGCACTGTGTTAAGTACTAGGCCCTACGGATACAAATAAAGCTTCGAAAGAAACTTAGGTTTAACAGCAGAGCCAAGAAATACATATAAAATACATACAGCCTAAATATAAAGTTAAGTAATACAAATAAAAAGTAATTAAACATAAGGTAATTTGGGAAGAAAGTAAAATACTAGCAGTTGGAGGATGGCATCAGATAAATCTTCATGTAGAAGATGCTATTTGAGCTACATTTTGAAGGAAAAGAAGGATTCTTTTAGGCAGGGGTTAGGAAAAAGTGCAAGTAAGGGGAAATGCCAGTGCAAAGGCAGAGACATAAGATGGACTGTGAGTACCAAAGAGAAGGTCACTCTGACTAGATTGCAATGTATCCAATCAAAGATGGGAAGATGCTGGGGCCAGGTTATGAAGGGTTTTAGAAGCTAAGCAGGAATTTATATTTGATTCTAGGGGCAATAGGAAACTACTGAGTTGTTTGAATAAGGGAGTGACATAGAAAATCACTTACTTAGGGAAAATCACGCATCTGTGTGTAGAGACTTGAGGAAAGGACATCGATTAGAAGGCTGTTGCAATAATCTAAGTGAGAATAATGAGAGCCTGAGCTAAGGGATGGCTATGTTAGTTTAAAGTAAATGAAATACCATAGTAGAAAAAAGCAGTAAAACATTTTCCCCATAAGTCTGGAGCCCCCTGTCCCATGATATACATTTTATCAGTTTAAAGGCTGGACTTAAATAGACATATAGAAAAAATATGCCCAGGCACATATAGATGAGATAACTCAGGCCTCTGATGTAGCAGGGCTGCTGTCTTCCATTGATGCTACCAGGCAGCTCCCACCTGGCCTTCTCCATGATGGTCTCAAATGGGACATAGAATCATATATGTAATCTCCACAGGATGCATAATAACTTGAATTTATAATAATAGGTAGCATTTATATAGAACTTTAAGGTTTATTAAGTGCTTTACAAACATCTTATTTTATCCTCACAAGAACCCTGAGAGGTAAAGAACCCTGAGAGGTAAGTGCTATTATTATCATTATTTTACAGATAAGGAAACTGAAGCAAAGATTCAGTGAGTTGCCCAGGGTCACACAACTAATAAGTTTTCTGATTTCTAAAATTATGATTTCAGATAAGACAACAGTAAAAGTAGACTTTATTAAAAGAGATAAAAAGGGAAACTACATTTTGCTAAAAGGTAACATTGAAAATAAATTTATTTCAATACTTAATATACATTCACCCAATGTAATAGCTTAAAAATATTTAAAGGAAAAGCTAAATGAATTACAGGGAGAAATCAACAAAAAAAACTATTAAAATAGGGAATCTTGATTTATCTCCCTACCAGCCTTAGATAAATCTAACCAAAAAATAAAGAAGAAAGAAATTAATGACATGAATAAAATTTCAAGAAAATTTTATGTGATAGACCTCTGATGATTTCTAGAAATAGACATTTTGCAGCTGTGTATGGCATCTTTACAAAAACTGATTATGTCTTAGGACATAAAAACCTCACAAACAAATGCAGAAAAGAATTGTTGGATCAAAGAACAGAACATATAAATGATGGAAAATTTCATTAAAGATAATGACAACAATGCAACAACATTTCACAATTTCTGGGACACTAGCAAAGCAGTTCTTTAGGGGAAAGTTGTATTTTAATTTTTAATTTAAAATTTTTTCTTTAATATTTTATTTTTCACAGTTTCATGTAAAAACAATTTTTAACATTTATTTTTAAATTTTGAGTTACAAATTCTCTTCCTTCCTCCCTCCCACCACACCCCGCATTGAGAAGGCAAGCAGTTTGATTTAGGTTATTCATGTGTAGTCATGCAAAACATTTACATAATTGTCATGTGAAAGAAAATATAACCCCAAAAAAACCTGAAGAAAAATAAAGAAAATAAAAAAGTATGCTTCAGTCTGTATTCAGACACCATCAATTCTTTCTCTGAGGATGGGTAGCATTTTTCATCCTAAGTCCTTCAGAGTTGTCTTGGATCATTGTGCTGAGAATAGTTAAGTCATTCACAGCTCATCTTACAATATTATTATTACTTTGTACCTACTACATTTCACTTTGCATCAGCTCATGCAAGTGTCTCCAGGCTTTTCTGAGATTATGCTGCTTATCATTTCCCATAGCACAATAGTATTCAAACACAATCACATACCACAACTTGTTCAGCCATTCCCCAATTGATAGACATCCCCTCAATTTCCAATTCTTTGTTCCCAGAAAAGAGCTGTTATAAATATTTTTTTACATATAGGTCTTGGGAAAGTTATATCTTAAACATTTCTGTTAACAAAAAGTGAGAGAAAACAGATTGGGGGTAGAACTACAAATACTAGAAAAGCAGCAAATTTGAAAAAAAAACCACTCAAATACCAAAATAGAAATCCTGAAAATTAAAGAAGAAATTAATAAAATTGAAACAAAAAACAAATTCATTGAATTGATAAATAAAAAATAGGAACTTTTTTTTGGTGGGAGGAAGCAATAAAATAAGCCATTAGCTAAGTTGATTAAAAAGAAGAAACAAAGCAAAGTAGCATTATAAAAATGAAAACAGAAAATTCACAGCAAATGAAGAAATAAAGAATATTATTAAAATTTTTGCTTAACTTTATGTCAGCATAATCAACAGCCTAAATGAAACAAATGAATATTTACAAAAATATAAAATTTTCAAATTAATAGAACAAGAAACAGAATTTAAATAACCCAGTTTCTTAGGAGCAAATTGAACAAGTCATAAACAAACTCCCCCCCCCAAAAAAAAACCAACTCTGTGACCAGAGTGCAAGTGACAAAGGTAGGGAAAGGGATGACTCCTTCCTTCCCTCCCCCATCCCACTGACAAGAGAATTTTGCAGTAAAGCAGCTTATCCCGTCTTACACCAAGCCCGTGAGAGAATAAGCTGAGAGTCTAGCTACAGAGAGCTGTAGAAGGAGGGGAGCAGGCCCAGGAAGCTCAGCAGAGGGACCTGCCTTAGGAGAGTGACCTGCCCAGCAGAATCACTACAACCAGTGGTAACAGCATGAGGACACCGGGGAAAGAAAAAAAAGAAATCAGTGCCCTATAGTGATGGAAGTATGAGTGTCCTTGGCTGCGTGTGTTTGCTAAGTGTGTTTCTACTAGTTCTACTGTGTGTGTGGCCATTCTTCACACTGATTTGTATGTTTATAGGAATTCTTCAATAGTTTACACCCAGGTTTACAGGAGGAATTTTTTTTGGGGGGGGGGAGACTTATTTTCATCAGAAACAGTAATGTTTACAAACTAGTACAAACATTTGTTGAAGGAAAGGCAAGCCATTTCTAATAGTCGGGTTCTTAACTTACAGGTTAGAATTGGGACAAAATAAGAAATCACCACATTTTACTTTGCTTCAATTTTTAAAAAAGGCAAACCCAAATATTACATATGTTCTAAGACCAAGTCATTCTATATTGGCTTGACCCTACTCCACCCCACTTTATTGGTGATATTTTTCTACTCCTTCTATGCAATTGTGAACATCTCTCTTTTTGCTCAATAGATCACAGTGCCGAAGATCCTCAGGGACCTAAAACTGAATTACTGGTTAAGCCATAGGGCTTAATTCTGAATGCATATTCACATCAGGAGGAAATATACTACAGTGTTAACTACCCCTACCTGAAGCATATGTGATCCCATATATCCTGGCCTTGGAGTTAGGAAGGTCTGAGTTCAAGTTATATCTCTGACACAAGTGCTCCAAGCAATTTCTAAGACTCTAAGTTAAATGTAACTTGCTTATCTGTACAGGTGGAAGGATTTTACACAGTAGGGGTTCCATACACTGATGGAATCATAATTCTAAATCTTAAAAAAAAAAAAACCCACCAGGACTAGATCTGAAATACTTTTCACCTCCATTGGTCTGTTTGTACATCTTTAAGTGCTCCTGGGATCACAGAAAGAAAGGACTATTCCAAGGCTGAATTCATGGATCACATTTCTTTGCCTTACTGAGAGTGAAACCATGTAACAATAGGGCCGACTTAGAGCTGAGAAGTTTGATCCAGGCCTCTTGATTCTATTCCTGAACTCTACAAAGCTAACAAAAGATAGTTCTATCGGATATGGATCCACCCCAGTGAGTGTTAAGAAAACCTCAACAAGCATCTGTTAGTCTGTTAGTCAGATGTGATAGAAGAATTCTCTGTCATACTTTTACAGGGGGAATGTTTTGTTACTAGCATGCTATGGCATTTCAATAAATAACCTTTGAGCAAATTGTAATAGCTGTCTGACTCTTAAAGGTACCTGTGGAGCTTCACATGTTGTAGTTTGAAGAGTGAAAACCAATAGAATACCTTGAACCTGGGTATCCCAGCGGATCTGACCTCAGAGACTTCTGAATCTTTCATACCCTTAGGGACATATTTAATAAATTACTTCCTTTGTACCATACAGTTTTAGTCATGTGAAATAGTTAAAAATTACTTTAAAAGACCTGAGTCAGGGCAGCTAGGTGGCGCAGTGGATAGAGCACTGGCCCTCAAGTCAGGAGGACCTGAGTTCAAATCCGGCCTCAGATCAAACACTTGACACGTACTAGCTGTGTGACCGTGGGCAAGTCACTTAACCCTGATTTCCTCACTAAAAAAAAAAAATAAAAAAAATTATAAAAGACCTGAGTAAACTAAGGGTCTATTTAAGTAATTTGTTGAACATATTCCATTGACATGAAAGAGTTAATGTTGTGACTAGAGTACTGGACTTGGAATAAGAAAAACCTGAATTTGACTCCTCCTCACATATTTACTAATTATGTGGTCCTGGGCAAATCACTTAACCTCACTAAGCCTCAGTTTCCTCATCTGTAAAATAGGAATAATGGCATGGATTATTATGAGGATAAAACAAAATAAAATATATAAAGTACTTTGTAAACCTTAAAGCACTGTATAAATCTTAGCTATCATTATTATTGTTGTCATTATTGTTAAAAAAAAAAAAGTTCCTAATAGTTCTTTGAGAAAATCCAATGCAATCCATAATGTCATTGTTCAAGGAAGCACAAATTTTGGGTCAAAGTCAGCATTACTATAGGAGTTGCTAATATTTGCTATTCATTGGGCAGGTAGGTGGCACAGTGGATTGAATGCTGGGCCTGGCGTCAGGAAGACCTGAGTTCAAATTCATCCTTAAATACTTACTAGCTATAAGCTACTAGCTGTAGCTTACTGTCACTAGTGTGACCCTGAGCAAGTTACTTAACCCTGGTTTGTCTCAGTTTCCTCATCTGTAAAATGGGCTGGAGAAGAGAATGGCAGACCATTCCATTATCTCTGCCAAGGAAAACTCAAATGGGGTCTTGGAGAGTTGGACATGACTGAAACCACTGAAAGCTATCATTACTTCTATAACGAAACTTTAATACTACTACTTTTGTATAATTCCAGCAAACTAATAAGCTATAGGAAAGAACTGTAATTAATTGATACAAACCTTTTAAGTATTAGTGTGGTAAAGTTCCTGAGTCTCTTCTTTAAAAGCTATTTGAAGATAGAAGATTTTTTTTTTGGTAGTAACGTGCCTAACTTCACATTGGATTGATTTGTCATAGGAATTTTTCGTTAACAATTAAAATATAACATGGGTTAAATTTTGTTTTTAAATAACTTCTAAGTTTCACAACTATCATTAAATTGTTATACAGTACTTAAAAAACTGTGACCTTGAAATTTACCTTATAGTCTAATATATTTAAAATTTGCATTTTTTTTTGTAAGTTCTGGTCAAGATGTCCAAGGAACAAGTGTGGTTGCAAATCTCCCCTTCCTGATGCGACAGAACCCTGCAGAGACACTTCGAAGGGTTTTACCTAAAGTCAGAGTAAGTTGGTATGAAATAAGTTTTGAATTTACCTTTTCTCCCCAATAGAAGTATTATGACAATATCTCTAATATACCTTAATGAATATCTGTTTGGATTATCAAATACTAAGTACTTTGCTTTATGAAAATTTCTGTCTTTCTTTAAATTGTTCTTTTGCCTCTAGTGAAGTCTAGGAAATACTCTGTTGCACTTAATGAAGATATTTGCAAATAAAAAGGTGATATTTATATTAACATTTGCTATTGTCTCCCAATTTTAGCTTGTGTCATAATATTGTAATAAAAGCTACCATTTCTTTGGTTGTAATTATGTCTTCATTTGAGAAATACTAATATAGGTGAGCATTCTATTTCTAGGTAAATCTTATTTATCCTTGTTTATTTTGTATTCTTTTGATGGAAATCTCTATTTACCAATGATTCCAGCTTCTGCAGTATTATATAGCTGATTTTCATAATGACGACCCTAAAGCATGCGAGATCTTGACGTACCTTCAGAATAATCAAATAAAGATCATTATGTTTACTATATTTTAGTGTCGTGCATTTTATTATAATTCTCTAAAATGGATAATTTACATAGGATAAAATAACAACTTATTTACTAGAATATTTTAGCAGCAAAATCCATTATCTGATCATACATTTTAAGTCCATAAAAATTGGTAATCCATGTGTGATAAAAATGGCAACTCTATTAACCAGAATATTTAGCTAGGGACAAAAGTAAATTGTCTAGCCATGCTGAATAATAAAGAACTTAATCTATTTTCCTTTGTTTTCCTGTTTGCTTATAGCTGAATTATATTTTCCATGATTTTGCAAATATTCCCTTGGCAAAGTGGAGGAGAGTGTGACACTTGGCTATTTGGGATTGTATAGGTGAAATATGACTAAAGACAGAAGTTAATAGGATAACTTCTAGAGATTCCTTGCAAAAAACTGTCATAAGAAATGGTTTATTAATGTGTGGATAATGAAAGTATTTTAGTTATGACTTATAAGATGTATAAAGAACTTCTACTTTAATACAAAATCTGTGATTTCGTTGATGGTGGGTGACTCCATCCCCTGATGTAGATCACAACTTCTTTATGATGTATAGATAACAGAGGGATACCTCCAAAAACACTGTGGCTAATCTTTGATGAACCTCTGTCTAAACTTGGCTCACCTGGGCCATAGACAATAGACACCCATTTCATCATTGCTTCAAACTTGAATCTTTCCAGCTTGGAGTAAGAACGATTAGGATTTGCATTTTGCTAACTGACACAGTTTTTGAGAATTCAGTGTACACCTATATCATGAGGAGGCATTGAACAACGACTTTAGTGAAAGGTATAAAAAGTTTTGTTTCATTAACAAAAGTTTTGTTTCATTAACAGCACTGTATGGGCTGTACATTTCAAAGAAGATGCCAATCTTCCCTAATAGAGAAGTTCCTCATCGAGAGTGCCCTACACTGATGAGGATTTGGTTTAAAAAAAAAATGAACAGAAAATCAAACTCTCTTACACATTTGATAGTTTCAGAAGATAGAATTCTAGTTAGCTTCTTAAGCAGCTTCAAAAAACGGCACATCAGAATTTTATTATGTCTTGTAAATTGATCGTGAATTGAATTAAACCATAGTTATTCAATTTCTAATTTAATCAATTCATTTATTCATTCAACAAGATTTACTTGAGTGGCTTTTGGGTACCCTACCTAGGTACCACACTATAGGAAATATCAGAGTTATAGAAGATAGACTCCTGAACTCAGAACACTTATTCTAGCATAAATTGCATTGCAAATTTGACAATCTCTAAGTAAATTGGAGACATGTGATACAGATAGTATTTGAAAGGTCTAAGGGAATTTAATGCACAGACAGGATTATTATGGGAGGTGACTCAAGCAATAATAACATTATTAAGAGTTTAACATATAACACCTATTAGAATTCTGTCATTTCCACTTGATTTCTATTAGGGCCCCCATTGTAAAGAACAGAAGTCACTTCCCTTTCAAACAGTCTCATTTTTGTTCAATTTTTTTCTAACTTGGTATATTCAGACATTATTAAGATTAATGATATTACAAGGCAGATCACATTTCCATTTCCTGTGGTTCTGCATAGCCTCCATGAACAGTTATTTCTAGGTGACAAAAATGTGATAAATTCCTAGTTACACCACACACGTCAATTTGATCATGGTAATTTTTTTAGTATGAGTTTTGATTAGGTATAAACTTACCTAAGCAGAAGCATGCACTATTGATAATATCTTTGTTAGAGTAGGTATTATTCCCTGAGAGAAGAAAACTTGAGAAGTTATTGATAATATACTTCCATAAAAGGTTTCAGCCTAGATAATTTAGTTATGTGAAAAATATCAATTTTACAAAGTACAACCAACTTCCATTTTTAACCAGATCCTTATTGCATAAAACATAGCAATACAAGTATTTTGCTCATCATCATGAACATCATATTAAAGTGATGCTGAAAGTTTTCATTGCTCTTGTCTATTCAGTATTTGAGTTCAGAGTAGTTCATGAAGGATGTTGTTATTATAATTATTATATAACATTTCTGCAGATTTCACTTATATAGAATCAGCATATTCTATGATACCTAATTTGTTATAGCATTTTTGTGAGATTAGTTGTTATGATCTCTATTATAGATGAAAAAAACAGTCAAAATTAGAGGCAAATCAGACCAAAAGCTTTTACTTAAAGGAGGGCAAAAGGAAGGCATTAACTTAAAATGCATTTTAATTACTTGATTTGAAGTGGTCTCCCTTTATCTGTTCTCCACTTTTTATAATCCATTCTCTACATAGTTGCCAAAATGATATTCCCAAAGCTCGTTCTCCATCACTCTGTTGCTCAAGAAGCTTCAATGGCTCTTGTTGCCTTTAGGATTAAATGTTATCTTCTGTTTAGCATCTAAAGCCCTGAACAATCTAGCTCTGGCCTACCTTTCCGTCTTGAATATACGTTCTTCTTTCTTGTACACTCTTTTCTCCATATACATAGATCTCCCTGCTGTACCCTGTACAAGGTAATCCATCTCTTGCTTTCATGCAGGTGGTTCCCAAGTGGAATGCTTTCCCTTTCTCTGTCTCTTGACCCCTAATTCCCTTTAAGGTTCAGCCCAGGTGCCACCTTCTTCAATGGACATTTTTTTGTTGCCTTCATTTTTTATCACATGTCCCCATTGTGTTTTAATTCTATAGAAATCCCAAGTTTACTTATCTTTTAAAATGTTGTATGCCTCTAGAAGGAAAAGGAAAAGGAAGGGAATAAGCATTTATGTAGCACCTACTATGTACCACATCAAGTGCTTTTTAAAAATTGATCCTCAAAATAGACTATTAATCTCTCCATTTTATAATTGAAGAAACTGAGGCAAACAGATTAAGTGACTTGCCCAAGGTGACACAGCTAGTGTCTGAGGCCAAATTTGAACTGAGGTCTTCCCGACTCCATGGAGTGGTAGTAGTAGGTACTTAGGAAATGCTTGATGATTAATTAATTTGTTGATTGGATTGGACTTAGTACTCCTGACTGATTTATGTAGTAGATTCCATGAAATACAAAGGTGTTTTATAAAATCTTGGTTGGTATTGTGCCTTATTCTATAGCACATTATTATATCTTATAAAATAGAAGTAGAAAAAAAAGATCTTTTGCAGATATTCTTGGAATGGTTGGAATAATAGATATACAGGCCCATTATTGCATGAAATATTAGAAGGCCTAAGAAAAGGCCTCTCTCTAGCAAATTGGGTAAAAGATCATCTATGGAAGATTTATGAAAAGGTTGCATGTATACAGAGAGTACCCACACTATTAAATCAGAGATCCATTATAGAATCCAGGTATTGATGGGAATTATAGTCTGGAGAACTCTGAACAGTATATTGATTATTTAATTGATATAGTGTAGGAAATGTCAAGTGTCAGCATAGATACACAGATTAGGTGAGCAATTTGTGTTTCATAGACTAGATAATCAGGAATCATAACTGAGAGTTTGAAAGACCAAATAGACATTGGGCTTAAAAACTTTTTGATTCCCCCTCTCCACCTATCTTTTGTGAGTATACAAAGACTTTAACCATACTAAAGACTAGAAGTGGAAATACTCTTAAATACATTAGAATTACATAATATTTATTTGTGTTTGCAGAAAAATAATTAGGAATATTTCTGGTAAAGAATAAAATATGTGTTGATTTATTATGAAGTGATAAGATAATTTGAGATTAAAGAAAGTGAACTATCTACAGATTCTTAAAATAATCATTAGGAATATTTTGAGTAGATAGTGAATTCTGTACACCCTTATTTTCTTCAAGTAGCATGACATTTAAAAAATATGCTTTACCACCACCTCAGTGATTAGTGCAGTAAGTGTGGGTAGTATCAAGAGATGTTTAGATATTTTTTCTGAGTAGTGTGTGTGTGTGTGTAAGACTATGCGCTGTTATGGTGGCAAAAAAAAAGGAGAAGGAGGTGCTAAGAATCACTATTTTTAGCCTATCTATATATGTTGCCACTCTAAAAGTGAGATCTTTGTCTAATGACTAACAGACATATGACTGAAAGAACTTAGGCATATACATTTTTATGTTCTTGCCATAAATTGAAACCACAAGACTAAAGGAAGTCACTGCTAATTGGAAGGGTGGCCCAGTGGGTTTCCTTGGAGAGACAAATGTATAAGTTGGTGGAGTTGATTTTGTCATAATCATGAGACACTTGGCTATCTTGTAGTGCTCATTATGAAGATTTACAAAAAGACCAGCATGAAGGCAATTACAATTTATGTAAAAATGTCTGTTTTAGATGTTGAAGAAGTAGAGAAATTCTACAAAGAAATAGATAAGCTGTTTTAAATAAACATTTGGCAAAGGTGGGTTTAGGTGAAGACGATGAAAATATATGGGAAAATATGTTTTAGGATTAAGAAGTGAAGGTGGCTAACAATTTATAGATTACACAGAAGCCTTAGACCTTTATAGCAGGGATTTCTTAACCTTTTCGCCCCTTTGGCGATCTGTTGTGGATCCCTTCTCAGAATAATATTTTTAAGTGCATAAAATAAAATAGATAGAATTATAAAGAAAACAACTATATTGAAATAGTTATTGAATTAAAAAAGAACAAGTTTGTGAACCCTAGGTTAAACTTCTGCATATATATCATGAAGACTGTTTTTAAGAAGAGATTTGGGAAGCACTATGTCTTGAGCACTGAATGGCATTATAAAAAAATTAAAATGATTGTATTTTAACAGAGAAATTTCTGATTTTTTGAAATTTAATTTTTTTTGTTACATTTTAAGTATTGATCTGTCTTTCTTCCCCACCCCGCCCTAGAGAAGGCCACTATTTGATAACACACACACACACACACACACACACACGTATATATGAAACCATACTATGCATACTTCTATTTATCAGTTCTTTCTCTGCAGGTAGATAGCATCTTTCTTCATAGGTCCTTTGTAGTTGATTTGAGTATTTGTAATACTCCAAATACTTAGTTGTTCACAGTTATTCTTTAAACAATATTGCTATTACTGTATACAACATTCTCTTGGTTCTACTCATTTCACTTTTAATTATTTCATACAAGTCTTTCCATGTTTTTCTAAAATCAATCAGCTCATCATTTCTTACATCAAAGTAGTGTTCTTTCACAATCATATACCACAACTTGTTTAGCCATTCCAAAATTGATGGGCAACCCCTCAATTTCCTGTTCTTTGTCACCACAAAGAGAACTGCTATAAATATTTTAGAACATACAGGATTTTTTTCTTTTCCTCTGATCATCTTGGGAAACAGACCTAATAGTGGTATTGCTGAGCCAAAGGCTATACATAGTTTTATAACTCTTTGGGCATAGTTCCGGATTTGCTTTCCAAAGTGGTTGGATCAGTTTACCATTCCACCAACAGAGTGTTAGTATCCCAATCTTTCCACATCCCTCCAACATTTTTTGTTTTTCATTCTATTATTTTAGCCAATCTGATAGATGTGGGATGATATCTCAAAGTTTTAATTTGCATTTCTCTAATCAGTAATTATTTAAAACATTTTTATATGAGTACATATAATTTTGATTTCTTCATCTGAAAACTGCCTATTCATATCCTTTGACCATTTATCAATTGGGGAATGACTCATATTCTTATAAATTTGACACAGTTATCTATATATTTGAGAAATGAGACATTTATCTGAGAAACTGTCTATAAATATTTTCCCTAATTTTCTGCTTTCCTTCTAATCTTGGCTTCATTGGTTTAATTTGTATAAAACCTTTTAAATTTAATATAATTAAAGTTATCCATTTTATATCTCATAATGCTCTCTATCTCTTGTTTATTCATAACTTGTTCTCCTATCCGTAAGTCTGATAGGTAATATGTTCCATGTTCTTTAAATTTTCTTATATCTTCCTTTATATCTAGGTCATGTATCCATTTCGACCTTATCTTGCTATTATGGTGTAAGATATTGGTCTATACCCAATTTCTGCTGTACTGCTTTTCAGTTTTCTAAAAAGTTTTTACCAGATAATTAATTCTTATCCTAAAAGTTTAAATCTTTACATTTATCAAATACAAGTTTACTATAATCATTTACATTTGTCAAATACAAGTTTACTATAATCATTTACTATTCTGTATTGTATGTCTATTCTGTTCCATTGATCCACCTTTCTATTTCTTAGCCAGTACCAGTTAGTTTTGATAATTAAGTTTAAGATCTGGTACTGCTAAACCTCCTTCCTTTAAATTTTTTCATTAATTCCTTTCATATTCTTGACCTTTTGTCCTTCTACATGAATTTTGTTATTATTTTTTCTAGCTCAATAAAATACTTTTCGGAAACCTAATTGGGATGACATTGAACAAATAGATTCATTTAGGTGGAATTATCATTTTTATTATATTGACTCTACCTACCACTGAATTAATATTTCTCCAGTTATTTAAATCTGACTTTACTTGTGTAAAAAGTGTTTTGTAATGTTCATGTAGCTCCTGGGAGGTATGTTCCCAGGTATTTTATACTGTTATAGCTATTTTAAATGGGGTATTTCTTACTATCTCTTCTTGCAGGGTTTGTTGGTGATATATAGAAATGCTGATGATTTATGTAGATTTATTTTATATCTTGCTACTTTGCTAAAATTAATTGTTTCAACTAACTTTTTAGTTGAATCTCTAAGATTTTCTAAGCATATCATCATATCATCTACAAAAAGAGATAGTTTTATTACCTCATTACCCATTCTGATTCTGTTTCTTTTTCTTTTCTTATAGCTATTGCTAGCATTTCTAATAAAATATAGAATAATATTGGTGATAATAGGCATCCTTGTTTCACTCCTGATCTTAATGAGAAGGCTTCTAGTTTATCCTCATTACATATAATGCTTGTTGATGGTTTTAGGTAGATACCTCTTATCATTTTAAGGAAAAATCCATTTATACTTATAGGAATGAGTGTTGTATTTTGTCAAAAAGCTTTTTCTGCATCTATTGATTTAAACATTGATTTTTGTTATTTTTCGTATTGATATATCAATTATGTTAATAGTTTTCCTCACGCTAAACATCCCTGCATTCCTGGTATAAATCCCATTTGGTCACAATGTATAATCTTTGTGATACATTGTTGTGGTCTCCTAGTTAGTATTTCATTTAAGATTTTTGTACCAAGTACAGGACTTTGGGCATAGTAGATGCTTGATAAATTTTTAGTGAATTGAATATTACTTTGTCTATAGGAAATAAGATTAAATGATGCCAAGATAGGAGACAATGAGATCAGAAAGAAGAAATGGGCTTAACCTGTAGCAGGAAAGAGGAAGACAATAAGGGTTATTATTAACATTGAAATGGAGTAAAAAGAAAAAATCTTTTTTTAAATCTATAAGAATACAATAAAATAAGCACATGTTAAGTGATGTATATACACAGAACTATGTAGTCAGCTCATAATTTTATGTCTTGTTTGATATTAATAATCTGACAGCCATTGAACAAATCTCTTTGTTGTATCTTATAAGAAATCTTATAATTTAGATACCACACAAAATACTGTGTTAGAGGAGAACTTGTTAAGGTAACATTTTACTCTAATGTATTAATGCTTTTTTTTATAGCAAACAAACAATATGTACAATAATATCCTACATTCTCTTAAGCTTTTAGTCACTTAGGTTATTGTAAAGATGTGGCCTGCTATTCATTGTTTTTTATAAAGACCTGTTTTTTTCCTTCACATTCTTTCATTAGGGATGCTGTCAATACATATGCAGACTATTCTACAGAAGATTATGTAGAAATAGTTAAGTAGGCCTGACAGTTGGTAGTTATTATTTATTTTTACTTTCTTGGTCAAAGTTTTTATTAATAATATATGTGATTTCTTTCAAAACTCTGGTATATTCCACACCCTCCCCCCCAGATATCCTGAAAATCAATCCCTCAGTGTTTTCAAAATTAAGAATGTCTAGCATAGACGTTCTCTGTGTTTATTTGGATTAATCCAATTCCTTTCTCCATCTTTGTTATCTGTATTGCCATTTCTACCATGCCATATTTTCTGTTACCTTTTCTGAGTTCCTGCAATTATGCAAGTCATTTCTGAATCAACTATCTCTCAACCATTGACTTACTAGATCAGTTATCAAAATTTATAATAAAGTAGAAGAAAAATAACAAAAAACGAAACAGTCTCTGCCCTTAAGGAGCTTACATGAGTGGGTGGGGAAAATATAACATATACATAAGTAAATATAAAGTGTGTACAAAGTAATAAAAAGTGATTTGAGGAGGGAGAGAGTTTTAACACCTGGCCAAATCACTTTCTTTATTTTATTGATGAGGAATCTAAGTAGAGAGAGATTGTTAGTTAATTGCATACAGAGAGGTTGTGTAACTAAAGTCATATTGCTGATTAAAAGCAGAGCTAGGATTAAAACCTAGGAGGCCTAGTATATTTTTTAAAATCTATACTACAGTAATTTGTTGTTACTGTAGTTTTGGTGGGTTTATTTTATTTAACTATACTTTTAAGGTAATTTTTCTACTCTATTTTCATGCAAACCTTTGTTTTTCTATATTGATTGTCAGCATAAAGGATACTTTGTCAAAACTAGCCTGAATTCTGTTATTATTTATATATTTCAGAGTTTTAAAAAATCCATTTGTTCATATATTTTCATGAAGAATTTATTTTATTATAGTTTAGGGATTTCTACCAGAACTATTTGACTACAAAAGTGAATTATTGCTATTTTAAGTGTTCATCTCTAAAAACATTTTTAAGGAAATTGTTTTTGTACTAGGAGGTTTCAGTCTGTATGTTTAAAAGGCAATGGGGGCAGCTAGGTAGCACAATGGATAGAGCACCAGCCCTGGAATCAGGAGGACTTGAGTTCAAACTTGGCCTCAGACACATGATATTCACTAGCTGTGTGACCCTGAGCAAGTCACTTAACCCCAGTTGCCTCACTAAAAAAAAAAAAGAAAAAAGAAAGACAACAAAATTATCCAATAAGTAAGGTATAAGTTTCTACATTTTTCCATATTCATGTTCCTTGAATTTTAATTACTTGGGAATAATTATTCTTAATGTGATATTTAATATATATTTTAAGCTTTTTTCATTTATAATTGTATGTATTGCTAAAAAAAAAACAAGCAAACAATGATTTGAATCTTTATTCAGGCAAAAGGCTCCTGTTGGGTTTTCTCCATCACCATTTTAGAATTATGATGGAGGAATGGGTGATCTGAAGGAGTTAGTGCATGTTATGGTACCAGACTCATAATCAAAACTAGAGTATAAGTTAAAGGGCAGAGTTTTTGGCTTTTACTTCTTTCATATACCCCATACCACCAAGCATAACATTGGGATTACAGAATAAGTGGTTGGTAAATTAATTGTTGAATGAATGAAAATGATGCATCGTCTTTAATGTTAGTTGGGTTACAAAATATCTTATGCAGATCTAGGCCCTCACAGTGCTTCTTCATGAATCTTCATAATTAATAAAACATTCATTTAAAGATAATTTAAGCATATAAATTTAAGCATAAACCCTAAACTTTTAATTGTCCCTAATTTACTCCCTGATTTTCCATGTTCTTTTTTTTTTTTTAAAGGCAATTGGGGTTAAGTGATTTGCCCAGGGTCACACAGCTAGTAAGTGTCAAGTGTTTAGTCTGAGGCCGGATTTAAACTCAGGTCCTCCTG
This sequence comes from Vombatus ursinus, assembly GCF_900497805.2. NCBI lineage: Eukaryota > Metazoa > Chordata > Mammalia > Diprotodontia > Vombatidae > Vombatus > Vombatus ursinus. The sequence goes on along the minus strand of NW_020954572.1, from coordinate 684,682 downwards.
ACTTCAGGGCCAGTGCTCTCTCCACTGTGCCACCTAGCTGCCCCCCCATGTTCTTTTTAAATGCATGTGGCAAGTGGCAGGCCAGTAATGGGAGGGAGGGAAGAGAAAGGAACTGTTATCTTTTTCTTTTTCCCACGGAACCTTACATGATATATTCTGATTTTATTTTTTATCACTTCTGTTCGTAAATACTATGATTTCAAAGTGAGAAAATTATATTCTACATTATTTTTCAATAGTTAGTAAAATTGTATAACTTAGACCCTTCAAAAAAACCAGATATTAAATATTTTAGTATTCTATTATTGGAATTGTGGTTTCTTAAGACCTTGATAATTCATGTTCATATTTGTATAAGGACTATCCTGACCCTAGTGAATCATAGCTCCCATGGATAATGGATTATCCATCCTACTGAAATGTATGGTGAGACTTCACTTTAGTACTTATTTGCTCTTTTCAGGTATCATTGTGACTAATATTTTATACCGTGAGTTATATTCACTAAGTCCTTGGGGTCTGAGATTTGGTTTTCATTTCAGACCTAAAGCCATTTCACTATTATCTACCAACCTTATCATTTCAAAAATCCAAGTGTTCCTAATTGTAATAAAAGATTGTTTTTAAGTTGTTTGTGTTTCTGCAAGACATCTATAGTATTTATTATTTAAAATAATCTCCTAGTTTGACCTGAAGGATTGACTATTCATGCTGACTGAAAATGACATCAGAATGGAATTTAACCACTTCTGTGTTCAGTTGTTACTTATTAACACATTTTCCTTTTTTTGAATATGGATTTTTTCCACTTGCTTGGAACAGTAAATCACGAATTGGTTTGACAAAATGGCCCATTTCATGTTTGTGGAATTGAAATGGAGATACAGTCACACTTTTATGTAAAAGGAACAATTCAGTTCTCAATGTAGGCATTAAGGCATGCACTTAAGCAATAGAGGAATTTACTTTTCAGTGTCTTCTGAGTTCCATGAGGAGGCACACTTATTTGTCCAGAGAATGTGGATCTCACATATGTTTATCCAGAGTTTGTGGCTCTGTGGAGGAGAACACTCATTTGGAGCTGTTCTTTTAACTGGTAAGTATCAAACTTTTATTTTCATCATTTTTCAAAGAATGTTAGCATAGAAATCAGTTGCTTTTTAGTAGTGATACAATCTCTTAGTCTGTGCTGGTTTCTTAACAGTGGACAGCCCCAGATGTTGAAGTCAGCACAGCAAGAGACAAATCCAAATCCAGATAACTCTTGAGGATTTTTCGAAAATTAAAGCAAATTAGGTGGGGGAGTGTTTCCTCAGGCGAATCAAGACTAAGATACCCAGTATGAAGATATGAAGTTGGAAAGCTTCAGATTTTCTTCTTTTACATAAAGTTTGCATAAGTATGAAACCCAAGAATTTTTTTATTACCTTCTAACAGGGACAGATTTACATCTCTTGGAAGTTACAACAGCAGACTATAATGAACCAAACTACACGTTGTAGCCATTACTCCTTATTTTAGTACTGCATTTAAAAATTCTTTCTGTTTTTAAGAAATTAAAGTTCTGTCTTCTGAGATCTATAAGTGATGTATTTATATATGGGCCATATCTAATTTAACCTGTCCACCATTGTCAGCACCAAAGTAATGTTTGCTGTGAAATCAGTGAAGGGGACATATAGTCAGATGTTAGTTGCAGATTGTGCTTTAAATCATGCACCTACTCCCTCTGGGTGTTCCATTGGCCTAGAACTTCTATACCTTTAATAACTTTAATAACTACCTAGGGAAATTGTTTTTGTTTTTCTTTTTTAAAACTAAGCACTTATTATGGCCAAAGAGTTTTGGTTTTTGTTTGGGTTTGTTTGTTTTTTTAATGGTAGCTTGCCTGGTAGCTTGTAGTATACAAAGGTTTCTGAAAATGATTCCCATAGCTCCTTATCTCTTTAGAGGGTACTGGTAGATCTGCATGTGGGGCAATTTGGGAAGCTAGATCTGATTTTATCACTCTTACATTAACGGAAAGTGAAATCTGTTTCTTGAGTAATTTAGTTATTATAGCTATAAAGAAGAAAACCAGTCACAAACAGTTTGATTAGTCATTTGGATTTGTTTTTTTTAAATGTAGCAAATGATAGAAGGTAAAATATAGGTCGAATAGGCTATACCACAGGCTCAGGATATTTTCCTGGGAAAGTTGGGGGTAGAACTTATATAACAAAAGGTACAGATTCCAGAAAACAAGAACAAAAAACCCCAGTTATACTAAAAACTACTTCAGTTATTTTCAGGCACAATTTAAGTACTGACTATAGGAAAATCTGACTTTTCCCTTTAAAATGAGGGATTATCTTTACAACAGCCTTTTAAAAAATCCACAAATATTTATTGTTTATCTATACCAAACATTTTGATAGGCATCATAAAATTCACATAACTTTCCTTTCAAATCACTCTTGATTTCTGTGTCTATAAAGCTGTATAACAAATGTTTCATGAGAAATACAGTAACATTGGCCCCACACAGACAAGGTCCTGTGTTAAACCATCTGGATAGGAAGGGAATAATTACGTGAATTCTGAAGGAACAAGAGATAGTAGTTTCCTGGTGGGATGATGGAGTTATGGTCAGAGAAGTGAGTACCTATTTCCATCAGTTTCAAGAAGCATGATCTAGTGTATAGAGTGTTAGATGTATAGTTAGGAAGACCTGGGTTCAAATTCTGCCTCAGACACTTACTAGCTGTGGCACCAGAGGTAAGTCCTTTAAACTCTGTGCCTCAATTTCATCATATGTAAAATGAAAAAACTGCACTCAATAATCTCTAAGGTCCCTTCTACTTCTGAATCTATGATCTTATGATTATATGTTGGCCTACATATTTATTTCCTCAGTCTACCTCCCCTTTTCCTGATCTTCAGTGTTTTGGCCTTGCTCAGAAATCTTTGTAAAGTCCATAGTTTCAAGGTACAACTTGAAGACATTTTTGGAAAGTATGGATGCAAGACCAGGAACATATGATAACTAGTTAAAGTGAATGAGTTAAGATATAAACACATTGATAAAATACTTTGTCCTTGTGAACATAATGTTGATGAGTATTTTATAAAAGCACCATCTGAAATGTCCAAACTCTTCTGTAGACATCAATTTTTAAAATGAAATTCAGTTGGTTATTATAACTAAATATACATAGTAAATTTTAAAAGTTTTTCTGCAACGCTAGTCTTCCACAAACTCTCCGGAGTCATGGAGAGTAGCTACAACAAGAAGCCAAAATCTTAGGAATGGGGGAATAAGCAGATGTCAGAACAACATGATTTCACTTCTCTGTCCATTATCTCTCCAGGAAATTACTCTTGACTATTTCACTCCTCAGAATCTATGTAACCATGACCTTCAGCCTACAATGCCTGGCCTACTTGACTGGATAGGTTAGTTTAGTGGAATAAGCACTGGTTTGAATCCTAGTTCTGTTGCTGTTTAACTGTGTGACCTTGGGCAAGTCACCTCCCTGGACCTCAGTTTTCTTATTAGTAAAATGATGGGTCTGTACTTTATGAACTCCAAAATCCATTATAGCTCTTAAGTTCTTTATTCAACACATTATCTAGGTAGAGCCAGGGATACTGCACCTCTCATATTACCTTTTCTATAAATCCAACTTTAAAGTGTATCCATTATTTTTTATGCAAATTGTCTATGAAGGAAGTTTTATTTTAACACGTGAAAATAAATGTAATGATGATTTTGACTTTTGAGCATTCATTCACTTCTTAAACATGTCTAATAAAATAAAAACAAGGACAATTAAGAAAAATGCTTTGGTCATTTAGTTAAAATAACTAACTCTTGCAACTTTTCTGTTGTTTCTTGTACCTTTCTTATTTATGCCTCTGCCGGTTATTATAAGGAAAATATAAATCCTTTCCCAATGTTTTAGCATTTTGCATTTTTATTTCACAAGTATAAAGACTTTCTTTTTGTAATATAGAAAACAAACAGGTGAAATGTATGTTGGCTGGTAAGTTGTGCCTTTTTTCTGTTAAACTGGATGACAGCTTCTCTGTTATATAGATGACAAACAAAACTATATATTTATATTACATGAAAAAACACCCAAATTCTTTAATGTGCTTTAACATTTATGTTTTATTTACATTTTTATTCAAGGTATCACTTTAATTTCTATATAATATCATAATCCTTCAAAGCCTTTTATTGAAAGGCTTGTTGGATCAAATGAATATTAGTTGGTTAGCAAATAGCTTTCTTAAAGTAATGATTGGAAGCAAAGATCACATTTGTTTCTTTGATTCAGAAAGGCATATCTGATTCTTACACTACTGAATTTGTATTTTAAACTATTTCTGATCTGTACTGTTAGTAAACAGCATCCTCACTCTTTATGGTTATACAGGAAGTCCTGCATATTGCAGGGGTGGAAATGCAATTAACTGCTGCGGCTTCATTTTTGACCATCCTACAAGAGGAATCAGTGTCAATTCAAACTTACTCCCATTCATTCCTCCATATCATTCTACAGCATGTGGAGCACAGGGATGCAGGTCAGGTGATTATTTCTGTGAATGTCTGTTGTCCTTTATGTACAGGCTATACAAAATTGTTTGTAGCCAAAATGCCTATTTACAATATCATTTAGTGATAGCATTCTGCCAAATGATAGTGTAATTTAAAGTAGTATTACTTTCCTCAAATATAGTAGATAAAAATATAGTATCTTTACAAACTGAAAATCTGTTATTACCTCATAAGTTAATTTCCTGCATTCTCTTCTTTAAAAAACAAAACTGGTTTTATTATTATTTGTAGCAAAGAGAGAGAATTTTATTTGAAGACAAAATGACAAAACAGTGCCAAAATTTTTGTTTGAAACTGGCAATTTTTTTCAAATATTGCTTGGAACAAAAAAGAGGAAAGAGACTCATGATATTTCTAATTTTTATCATTAAAATTATTGTAAATATTAATATACCAACTTGAAGCACATTTGATGAATATGATAGCTGAATAACTTGGTATATGTATGTTTAACAGGTGTCAGTAATGCATGGCTGGAAACTCTTCTATCAGTAATAGAATCTTTGCCAAAAGAAACCTTAAGACACGAAGTAAGTTTTTTTCTCTCTTAGTATTGTTAGTGTTTTCTATCCCTAAGTAATTTAATGGAGTAGAAAAGCAGAAAATATGTTTGTCCTTTTTCAATAAATGTTTTTCCTTTTCCAATCTTTAAATAATCCATAAACAACATTTTTACAAATAGGAAAATTATTATAACCCAAGTTACAAGTGGGAATATTTCCTCATCACAGTTCAGTGAAAAAGGAGAAAGGTTTTATTTGAGCCATTTAGCTTTTCTTTGTCATCAAACCAGGTTTTATTAGTGCTGTAGTTTATGACTGCTTTAAAGTGTCAGAATGCCTGGATAAAAGTGAATAATTCAGTGAAACATGTTGATGCTTAGGCATATGATGCCAAACAACTAGGTGATTCTCTGTATGCAGAAGATTTTTGATATCATTTAGAAAAGTGTGTTTGAATGTGATATTAACATTCCTAAAAGGAAAGACAACCAATAAAAACATTCTAGAAGAGGCAGCATGGAACAGTGGAAAAAATACTGGATTTGGAGTCAAAAGACCTGGGCTGGAATCCTATCCTTATCGTTTAACCTGTGTGACCTTGAGCACGTCTTTGGGCATTAGAGGGTCTTAGATCTAGAGCAGAAAGAACCCTTAGAGATCACCTAGTCCAGCTCCCTCATTTTACAGAGGAGGAAACTGATGACCAGAGAACTTAAGTGACTTGCCCATTATCCTGTAACTCACTTCACTTTCCTCACCTGTAAAATGAGGGGCTTGGACTCAGTGACCTCGGAGGCACCTTTGAGCTCCAATGCTGTGATTGAGAGGAGGAGTCATTTACTAAGCACCTGTGTTATTGTTGGTGGTTTGTTTTACATCGGTGTTGATCGCCGTTGTACACGCAGGGGGCGTTCTTATACTTCTCTCTTCCAGATAGTTTTTAGAGTCTTTCATTACCAATATCAGCTATACTTTTGTAGCTATAACGGACCTGTGGATGAGGAAGCTGAGGCCCAGCGAAATACAGTGAGTTCTCCAAGTTCACGGCGATAGAGCTGGTACTAGAATACATATCTCCATCCCAGCCCAAGGTTCCTTCCACTGCAAATGGTGCACATTATCAAAAATAATATATTTTTAATGTAGGCCCATCAGCTTTATGGTACTTTACAAGGGCCTTATTCTGTGTTCTTTTGGCAGAGGACTGCTTATATTGTAACAGGTTTTAAGCTGTAGTCTTTACAACTTTAAGGGCAAATAAAATTAATTTGGTTGGAGGAAAAATTTCAAAGCTCATTACCTAGTCATTCTACCCTTTTTTTTGGAAGTTTATTTTAAATGTACCCCAGAACACATAGATCATTGCAGGCTTTTCTCATGACCATAATTCAAATTCATTGCTATTGAATACAAGCATAGAGAAGTGGCTTTTCTTGAAGTGGTTCTTAATTTTAAATGTGCTAATTTCTATAGCTATGAAGACTCATCATTTTTTTTTACCTTTTTATTAAAGATACCAAAAGAAAATATTGAGTTTAATTACATAATTTATTAGACATAGTATCTACCTTATCAGCCAAGAACGCGAGTACTTTTCTCTGTTATTTTCCAGTGTGCATTACAAGCTGAAATTTGGGGTGTTAATTATTGTGGATCTGAAGGTGAAAAAGGAAAATATATAGAACATTTCTCAAAACCATTGAAAAGAGCAGTTGAAATTAATTCCAAATATTTATAGCATTATGTGAATTTTCTTTCAATTTTATTTTCATTGTAGATCTTAAATCCACTTGTTTCCAAGGCACAGCTCTCCCAAACACTCCAGTCTCGTTTAGTTAGCTGTAAACTTTTAGGAAAATTGGCCAACAAATTTGAAGCCCATATGTGAGTATTTGTGTATGAGTTTTAGATGATCATTTTAATAGTTGAATAATATAAAATGTATATTATCTCAAAAGAATATATTTTTGTTAATAGTATGTAAAAATATGGATGTTTTCAATTTTACAGATTTACTGTGCATGATACGTTTTTAAAATATACATTTTGTATAATACATATCAGAGAAAAATGTATGATACACTTATGTTTTATTTTTTTTCAGATATCATGGCCATTTAAAAATATTCTTTTTCCCATTGTAGTCTTTCTCCTTATAATTATGTTCCTAAAGATGAGATGGCATCATTGTGGATTTTTCAAATTGGTAGATACGACATGAAGTAATTCTCCCATTATAAATCCTTTTCATGTAACTCAGCTACACCATTCTACACAATTTGTGCTTGTGAGAGGTTTTAAATATGTGATACAGCTTTTGTTATTATGATATGGTCTGGAAAATGTAGACAGATCAACTGGAAGGAATAAGATGCTAGTATGATTATCTGGATGATGGAAATCATAATCTGACAACCTTGCTTCTTCAATTTTAGCTGCCATTTACAAAGTTAATCATTACAAAAATTAATTCCAGTTTGTGTGTTGTTCATAGGCAGATGATACCATTCATATCTACTATTTAAATGATTTCATTTGTACAACTTTATGTATTTTTTGAACACCAGTATAAAAAAATATATATTCATCCACATGTTTGTTTTCTCCTTCAGCATTAAAAGAGAAATACTTCCTCTGGTGAAATCCCTCTGCCAAGATGTAGAATATGAAGTTCGATCTTGCATGTGTCGACAGTTAGACGTCATAGCTCAGGGTATAGGGTAAGCGTGCTTTTAAAATGGTCTTTTTTTCTATTGTTGTCTTACAACTATTTTCTGCCTCTGTACTACAAGAAATCATGCTATTATAAGGACTCCTAGTTGTGAAATAATGAGAATTGTTCTTTCTACCAGCCTATTATATATGCTATTTTGAAAGCTAAAACAAAAAAACAGTCATTTAAAATGTATTGTGAATAGGATTTGAAATTAGTGATATGTTATGATATTCTGTATCCTCACCGCCTTTCCACATGGCTTTCTCAAAAATGGCCTCATTTAGTTAGTACTCCGAATAACTGAACCCAGAAAGGACTTATGGCCTATGACAGACCATTATTATAACATAACTTTGACATTTTCACCTGCTTTGCTGTTATGGTTAGAAATGGTTTAGTTTTAGGGACTTCACAATGATTCCTATTTTTTCCTTTTCCTATGAAACCCCTGTAAAACAGGCTTATGCTGTCTGTCCTGGCATTCTCCTCTCCCTTTTTGTATAGGGGGCCTAAAGGGTATTAGCATAGGACAGCTAATTCTCTTATCATTCAGAAAAATAGATCTAAACTAGTCTCTTCATCTCAAAGCTCCCCTGCAACTATAAAGAAAGAAGGGAAAAGTACACCTTGGAAACAAACGAAAAGAACTAATTCTGAAGAGATACTAAAAGCCAAAAGAGTCTTGGTGCTGTCAAAAGCCTTTCTTTAGTGCTTTCTTATGTAGTTGAGGACAGTAAGAGTGAAAGGCCATTTGCCTTTTTCCTGTATTTTCTTTTTCTTTCTGACCCCACTTGAAAGATTTCTTGACTAGGACAAGTCTTGAGTGTTCTCTGTGATTCAGAGTGGATGTGGTACGGCCCTGTTTCATACCTGGAAGAAGGCCTTCGTTAATTCCAGTGTAGAGTAATTACTTATGATACTTTATAGTGCAAAAAGGCCTTGTTTCTGGACCCTCTTTGGAGTAATCTGTCACCTAGAACCACTCTTTTCAAGGGTCTCTAATGGAAACCTAGTCCTCATAGGATCATCATAAAACAAAAGGAACCTAACTGGACCCATACTCAGACCCCTCTGACTAACCAAATCTCTTACCCTGTCAGTGGAATAACTTGTTATATCACCTTAATTTTCCTCCATATTGTATTTTCATGCCCTTCCATAAAGGGGTCAGACATGCTCATTGTCCTTGACTTAATTCTTGTGAATTCTGCCCTGAATTTTTCAACTGCTTATTGAGACACTGAAAAGCCTGAAAAATAAAGTGATTTGTTTGAGGCCTTCTAGGTAATAGATAGTAGAGCTAGGATTCAAACTCAGGTCTTCTCACTTCAAAGCCAGTGTATTCCCCACTGTATTGTGCTGCAGAGTACATGTCTACAAAATCTATATGAGACTGCTGTTTCCAAGTATGCCATCATATTTGTATCAAAATTCTCCTCACTTTCCCTTATAACTCTTTACTCAAGTTTAAAAAAAATGGAAGCTTGTTCCATTATTAAGAAACTACTGCCAATGTCTAATGTGACTTGAAATATTCCTTCAAAATGCATTTGTTTGCCATCCTGTAAATGTAGTCTCACACCCTTGCTTTAGTTATAGCTTTAATTTTTCAGTGTATCCTGCACATTTCACTGAATATCTTTGATTCTATCGTTGGATTATGTACAATTATGACTCATGCCATCTTATAAACAAGGAGCCCAGACATATCATAACCTTTCCTTTAACACTCTTCATATTGCACAAGATAGTCACAGCAACGACATTTGATGATGATGAATTTACAGAAGCCAAAATTAAGATGATGAATAAGAATCCTTTGTGCTTATAATTATCATTCCTAGTCTGAAACTATTTCTGTTGTGCATCATTCTGTTTTATGGCTTCTGATATCATGTATCATTGTTTTGACGGAAATTTTTTTCTAGTAACATAATTTAGATTTTTGAGAATAATTTCTCCTCTGACATTTAGATATGGAAATTCTGTTTGGCACCTTCCAGTTACAACTATTAATAAGTTGCTATAGTTAATCCATATCTTTTTCTGGAGTTTTCTTATAATAAAAGAAATCCTGCAGTCTATAATAAAGTTCAGTATATACTGTAGCTCTCTACAGATAACCATGGGCAATTGGAGCTGATTTGTAAAAATCTGAATGCTTATTGAACTCTTTAGTTGATGTTATTTTTGATGTTTAATTGACGTAATCTTATTTTCTCCATTCAGTTGAAAGTTCTTTGTACAAACCATATCTTAATATTTCTTTGTATTCTTTACAGTGTCTGACACAGTACTGTACACATAATTGGTACTTAATAGATATTTGCTGGTGTGATTTCCACCCCCTAATTATTTTACTTGTTGTGCAGGACAGAACTAACCAAAAGTGTCGTGCTTCCTGAATTAATAGAACTAGCTAGAGATGAGAGCAACAGTGTACGACTTGCAGCATTTGAAACTTTAGTTAATCTGCTTGAAATGTTTGATGCAGGTAAATTCTTTTGTTTGCACATATACATCATTGTTTCTGTGCATCTAAATATATATATTTGTTTGTTTTTCCTTATATGATGTAAGTAATAACAGATTTGAACATTAGTTTATTCTTAAGTCTCCAAATGGGTAATACTTCAATACTCCCTCATCTTATTTTGGTAATATATTATCCTTTTAAAGCAGTCTTTCCAAAGTGTTTTATGTGAGTCTCACAACAGTCCTGTGAAATAAATAGTACAAGTTTTATTATGCCTATTTTCAGGTGAGGATTCAGAGGCTCAAGTTAAGTAATTTACCAAAGGCCATACCTAGTAAGTGGTAGGAGTAGAACTAAAACCAAGATTTCGTAATTCCAAGTCCAAAGGTCTTTCTACTACGCTGCATACCCTTTATTTCCCTTGGCATTGGTGGAACTTGTCATAGGTTGACTACTATCATTCATATGTGTGTGTGTGTGTGTGTGTGTAGCACACATGCACAAACATACAGTAAATGTTTTATATGATTGGTGAAGAAGTTAAGTAGTTACTAGGATATGGAAATGCAAATAATTGTGATATATAGAAATGTACTGATTCACTGGTTGGAGCCAATGAAATAATGTTTAGGAAATTGAAAAAATAATTGTTTTCAGCATAGTTCTATTTTGATACTACTTTCTGCATTTTCATTTTAATTAGGCACATAGTAAGTTCCACTATTTTCACCTACATCATAAGACATATGACATGATGTCAAAGCATAATCTCACCTTGGAAAAGTAAAAACAAAAAAAAAAAAAAAGTAAGATGTGCTCATTTGCAGATTCCAGTGCAAACTCGTAAAATGTACTGAAAATATGGAAGATTCAGTTTATGGAATTAAAAACCATGCTGCCTGTAGTTGTCAGCACTCTATCGTCTTGGCCATGCCTTGTCTTCAAAGGAAAAGCTTATGATTTTTGACTCAGGATTGCATCTGTTCATGAATAGTGGCACATTTTGTAATGTTGTAGGTGTTGACAGCAGGATGCAGGACTTCACAGTGACTATCTGCCATTGTCAGTGGCGCTTGAATGCCTGGGGTACTAGTCATCCTGTCAACAACATTAACTGTATACACTATGCCAAGCTGAATTTCATGAAGCGTACAGGAATAGTAGAAGAATGAAACCCAAGGAATAATAGCTTTTCATCTCCACAGATGTACTGCAGGTGCTGCCATTTTATACTTATAAATATCAAGCCTGTAGCTTTCTTTAAATAAAAAAAAAGTCTAGGAGAAGAGAATTGATAGGCGGGTCAACACGGTAGATATCAGTAATAATGGGATAGTTCACTCAAGTGAGGCGGGCTTTGTCATGCTGAAAGCATTGTAAAGTGTCAGCCGCATGCAAGCTCTCAAAGAGACTTGAGGAATAGAAAGAGGATAAAGTAATAAATGCTTAATTTTAGAAGGCCTATTATTTCCAGTTCTTAACTTGTCCTCGTTTACAATTACTTTGATTTGATTTTAGAGGCAGCTGTGGTGCAGTGGATAAAGAGCTGACCCTGAAGCCAGGAAGCCTTGGCTTCTGATGTCCTGCCTCTGACACCTACTAGCTATATATTCTGTGATCCCAGGCGTATCACTTGACCTTTTAGTGCTCCAGGCCGCTCTGTAATAGTATAAGCTGCAGAGAAGGTGCTGACCTGTATCGCTAGCAGTAGTCTTCTCATCTGAGGGTTCCCCCTATTAATAAAATCATGGGTCCAACCCCTGTCTTTTCATTTGGTTGGATACTTTAATATTAGGGGTTGTTTTAGACACAGTTTTAACTTAACTACATCTGTTCATCTGCTTTACTGAATTTCAATAATATAAAAGTGAATTTTATTTTAAAAATATGATTGGTACCTATCTAGAATTGAAGTACCCACCAGGATTGCCTTCCTGGTTTACCCTTACATATGTTTTTCCTGTTGATGCTTGACCTTTTTAATTGTCCTAGGAGCCAAATTTGGGATAAGACTCTGAATTTTGCAGAGTGAAAATATAGCTGCTACTAGGATAGTGCATTGTAAGAATTTTATGTAAAAATTTTAGTTATATAAGAAGTTGCCTTTTTTTCTTTCTATTTTTAAAGTTCTCTCTCGCTTTGTGCCTAATTATTACAGTGATAGTAGATTGCCTTGCTTTAGCGAAAACGATGGTCAGAACAGTCAAAGCAGCTCAGGCCAAAGCAGCTTATTTTAGAGTAGTTAAAGAAATGTATTTCTCTACTGAGAAACACCTGTTTTCTTCATTTGAATCCATGTTTGATATATAGAAAATAACAGTTCATTTAAAATAACAAGTGGTTTCTCATTGTCTGTTAATAACTAATGCTTGACAATGTACTGTTGCCTAGTAGCCTGTAATTAGCAGGAGGGCTGACTGATAGTAATCAATATAAAACAATTACCTACTTTAGCTATGAATATACTTTGGATTTTGTGATTGTATTTTTCCTGCTTCATTTTGTTAAATTAAACTTATTTTTTAACCTGATGGGGGAGATGGAGATTAAAGTTTCTTATGTTTTGCTTTATATTAAATGCTAAAATGACCAGCCCCAGAGTTGATTACTTTTACAAAATTGTGAAAAACATGAGACTTGTCTTCAGTATACCTCATCCTTTCTGTTATCAGTCTTCTTCCAACTGTTGCCTATGGAGCAGGCAGGCCAGCCTCTCTGAAGTAGCAAGTCACCATGAGTGAGAGACTGGAGGTGGCATGTTCCCTACAAGTCTAACCACTGCCATGGCCACTGTCTTGATTGCCCTCTCCCCTCAAATTAGGATAGAAGTAGTCTATCCCTGACCCAAGAACCTTGGAAACAACAGTCTCCCAAAGACCGCTGGCCCTGCTACCACCCAAGGCTCCAGAGCCATCACTGAAGGGAGCAGTCACCATGGAGAAAGGAGTATTTTCCTTGCCACTAATAATACTAACTGCTGAATCACTGCCACGGTCAGGCAGGTATACCCAAGAGCCTCTGAAAGCAGCCTCCATGTCCTGCTACCAGGTCAGGCCCCATAGCTATCATCCCAGAAAGCAAGTCCCATTGGAGATAGGGCCTGGCAACTATTTCTGAGGATGGCAGAGCTCCTGACTCATCAGCAGCCACAGTTACTGAAGATGTAAAAAATAAAAATCTTGCTACCAAAGTCTTTGGCACTATCAAATGGTTCAATATCAGAAATGGATATTATTATCAATATAAGTGACATTAAATTGTATGTATTACCATCTACTTTGCTAGTACACTAAGAACCATGGGACCTTTTTATCTGACTTGCAATGGGAAATTATATGTGTGGTCTCTCTCATTAGAATGTGAGCTCTTTGAGAGCAGGGACTATCTTTTCTATTTGTATCCCAAACACTTAGCACAGTGATTTGCACATATTGTTTAAAAATGCTTATTTATTTATTCATTCCTTTACTTTTTCCTTTCCATCCCCTTAGATATTCTGGATGTCCAAGTTCCCCTACTCTAATCATTCTCAATTATCAAAATATACCTGGTCTATCATGCATTCTGGTAATATTCCATTTGGTGATTGATTTCTGATTTTAAAAAATTAATTGACCCTGATGTCTGTACTGATCAATAATATCGTAATAGAGTTTCCCTCTTAAATACCAATTGCATTTAGATCATAGCTTTTCAGACCTTGCCAAAGGAATTTCAGATATCATGGCAGGACCAGTGGGTATGGAAATTTGGGGCAACTTGTATATAATTAACTTTGTTTTAAGTGTATTCTTGAGTAAATCAAGGAAATATTTGACAACACTGAAAGTAGGAAAATAATGAAGATTAATTCAGTAAATATTAATTACTGCATGCAGAGGACTGTTCAGCTCTGAGGAAGTTATAAAAGTTATTTATCACGTGGTCACTGTCCTCATGTAGTTTATAATATAGTAGATAATAAAAATAATAAAGGCAACCAACAATAGAAATCAGGAGAGAGAAATTTAGGATAGTATTGCAGAGGGGATTGCTATTCATGTGCTGGTTAAATTAGCTGACCTATAAGGTTACTTTCAACTTGAGATTCTGTGATGACATAAAAGCACAGAATAACTGACTACATATGAGTATATCATTAAAAGATCTAAGTGATATAGTGCGCCATAAGAGTTAGCAATATAGTGCATCAGTAACAACAATAATAACAATAACCCTCTCAAAGCCCAACCTGTCATCCATATCACAAGGTGGGAGCAATAGCAAAGTAAGAGAAAGGCAGCCAGAGTGAGGAATATCAAGGACAGATCTGGTTTTGGTAAAAGCCTGGCAGAAACCCTGAAGTTGGGCTCTAGCTTACCACTGATTGGATTCATACACACATTGCCCACCCCCTTGCCCTCCAATAAGTCAGATTTAGCTGCTTCTCTGAATCTAAAAAATAATTAAGTTACTGTAGGAATATAGGCTGATCCTATTTGAAACCATCCTGATGATCAGCTTGATCGAGAGGACAGCAGAGCACATGGCCCTACTCAGAGTTCTGGTATCACAAGAGGGAAAGATACATTAGAACAAATACCAACATCCTCTATGCTGGAAGTGCTTTGTTGCAGATAGTGACCTCTAAATTGGGCAGACCAAAAGTACACATGAATTAAACTGAAGATTTCAAGGCTCTTATCGTGTGCCAAAACAAAATCAGAAACAAATTTTTATCAGTGATAGACAAAGACTTCATACTCCTTCTTGTCAGTTTATCCTCAGCTCTGTGTTATGTAAGAATGTATTGCATATAAGTGCAGTTCAATGTTAAGAAATCACTTTGCCCCCATAGATGAAATAGAAATAAGAGTGAAATTGAGGAGTTGGTCATATCTGAAGAGAAAAAGCTGAAGAATTTGAAAACATTTAAAATATATACTTAAACTCCAGAATTGCTACCTGATTGATAACAAATGGCAAGAGTAATGCTGACATCTCAAATGATTTTGAGAAAATGAACACTTGCGAAAAAAGGAATTTTAAAAAGTTCTGAGTTTGATGGCATGAATCCAACCAATAAACCACCTATACAAAAGCAGAATAATTTTTAAAACCTGATATTTGCTATAGTCTATCTGTAGAATTATAGATCGAATTATAGGTGATAGATGCTATAACCATCTCCCTTGATATTTGACAGAGCGTAAAAACATTTTAAGACCTGCATGTAATAGTTCATGATAAGGAGCATAAGAGAAAAACTGGAGATATCTAGGAATACTTGTAAGGATAGACATCATATATAATTATATCAGAAGTAGCTCGAGAAAACTATTGAAGAGGAGGGTTAGTAATAGGTTTGTCAAGAAGAAGAAAAGAGGATCATTGATGCATTTTTAAAAAAAAAATTCACAAAAGAGAACCGAAGTAAAATCAGAAGGAAATGCAAACAAGGTGACTTTGAAAGTTAAATGCTGAATTACATTCTTAAAAGGAAAGCAAGCTGTATATAATAGAGATTCATGGTTTCATGTGAAATCATCCTTTTCTGTTTTATTTTGTTAATGGAAATTATGATTTTATTTCATATTTTTAAGTTCAGAATTTTTCAAATTAAAAAAACTTCTGAAGACTTGAGGAAAGGCGTTAGACATTGGAAAATTATGTCAATATTTAGCTAACACACACAGCAGAAAACTTAAACGGTATATCACCCTGTTAAAGGCAAAGAAAAGAAAATGTAGAATGGAATACAGACCACAAAAGTAAACCAGAAATTCCTTATACTCTTTAATCAACAGTTAAGAAGAAAAACTAAAAAGGTTAAAGTTTTGAAAGCAGCAGAAAGAATAAAACAAACAACTCAACATTAGTCCAAAACTACTACACAGTCTTGAAAAGCAAAGAAATTAGAGGACAAGGAGATTCTCCCTTGCTCCTCTTCCCCTTTCCCCAAAGGAGGAGGATGTAGAAAATCTCTGGTTGTTTATGTGGTTGAAAGAAGTCCTACACAACAAAAATACTAGTTGAGTCAAAAGTAAAACAGAAAGCTTGTATGTTGTTAGCATGATTAATGATAGAACACTTATGTCAGGAAGGTAATTGAAACTCTTCTTTGCAAAACTAGAAAGCAGCAGGTCTAGATAAGATCTGTGCTTCTTGCTCAAATGCTTCACAATGGTGTACATATTACTTAAAAAAGTACTTTACCAACTTCCTCTATGATACAAGCCTGATCTCATCTCTCTTAACATAAGACATTACGTATTGATTACCCAAAGATGAAAATATCAGTGACCCCTCCAAATATGCCAGTGTGTTTATGTATTTTATATACCAAGCATTCACATCTTATATTACTCAAAAAATCTATTAACATTTACAAAGAAAAATTGTATTGTCTGAGGTGCAAAAAAAATGTGCTAAAAACTCCAAGAACAATTCCTTATTGATTTGGTGATAGGTACTAAGACACTTACACTGCCTTTATTATTGCAAGCATTTATGTCAATTCTATGCTTGTAACTCTGTCTCATACTGTAAATATATAAAATAGATCCAAGTATAGTAAGAACAATGGAGTTTTTGATACCCATATGGAAAACTGTTTCCTGCAGATGTCTCAGAAGTCTTTAAAACAGACCTTAAACTGGACTAAGACTTCTGGGACACTCTGGATAGAAAACATGCAACTAATACAATAGTGTCAAGAATTACTGACATAAAATGTATCATCTTCAGGGAGATATCATGATTCTGTCTAGGCTGAAATCCAGCTTCATTACTCTTGAATGTAACTTTGAAATAAAAGAGATGTATCAAAACATCATTATAATCAGTTGATGTCCATGGATGGCATTAAATTATATAGCTCCACTGAAAAGTATATTAAACAGCTACTTTTAACTCATAGAAACTTTCTTCAATGATAACAAGATGTCATTTGGCTTTGATAAGTGTAAATTTTTACAGTGTGCAAATTTTTACAGTATGTAAAGGAAGACTAATATTAAACTTACATTAAAGGCTTAAAGTTTTGAGCTTGAATCCAGAAGTCATATTGAATTGATGGATGCATGTAATACTTGTGAATACCTAGATCTTCTCTAGGCAAGACATATTGAGGAGAAAGCAGATAAGAGATATGTGTGTCTAACCTGCAAAGAGTACTGCTCAGTCCTGGAGACAATGCATGGTTTAGATAAGACACGTTTAAAACATTGTCTAATAGGAGGTTGTAAGCAGATAACTGGAATACAAAATAATACATGATAAGATATGTAAGAGAAGAACAAAGTATTGTTTATAACCCAAGGAGAGAAAGTTCTTTAGCAAATGGAAAAATCCAGTAAGCCTGCATGGAAAACATGACATTTACTCAATTATATTTTTTCATGAATAAGTTGTCTTTCCCAAAAGATCATAAGGTCATGGAAGATAGGGAAATGTCTTATATGTCTCTATAGCCCCTCAGATTTTTTTTAAAAAATAGGTATTTTTATTATTGTAACTTATAATTATTGTAAAATCTCCTGTTTGGATTGTCTTTAAAATGGAACATCATTGCATGTCTGCAGTGGTTGAAGTGTAATTGTGCCTAGAAGTAGAGAGTATATAAATTTTGAAAATTCTTCTGAGTTGGATATTTATTTATTTTTTAATTTAATTTTATTTTTTAGGCAATTGGGGTTACGTGACTAGCTACATAGGTAGTAAGTGTCAAGTGTTTGGTCTGAGGCCAGATTTGAGCTCAGGTCCTCCTGACTTCAGGGCTGGTCCTCTTTCCACTGTGCCATCTAGCTGCCCAGACTTCTGGGATGATAAAATAATGTGGTTTGCTTCATGGATCTTGTACTTATATATTTTTTCCACATGTATAAAATAAGTAATCCTATTTAAAGCATTTATTTTGTTTCTTTTTTTTCCAGATGACAGAAGTCAAACTATACTTCCTTTAGTAAAATCATTTTGTGAAAAATCTTTCAAAGCAGATGAAACGATTCTTCTTTCTTTATCTTTACATTTAGGGAAACTATGCCACGGATTGTATGGTATGATGACATAATCACAAGAGTTTTAAAGTAGAATAAAGTTTTACTTTTTTCTCCTGTCTTCTCCTGTTTAGACATTGCATTTGGGATTGTTAGTCTGTAATTTCCCCTTCCATTACCCCACACCTTCCCTGACCGTATTAGAATAAAAGCAGGATAGAACTTGTCCCAAGATGTTTTCCACATCTGAATTCCATCTAATGAGAAAAGCAAGAATAAGAGTAATGGCCCACATTTACATAGCACTTTACAATCTGAACCATTTTGTGTATATCATCTTATTTAATTCTCCCAGCAACCCTGTGAGGTAGGAAGAATGGGTTTTTGTATCCCTGTTTTATAAGATTATTATTTCACCTTGCTGACCCTAATCTATAAAACAGGGATACTAAAATGCACAGCTTCTAAAGTATGTAGCAAAGTGAAGACTTGTACCTAGGCCTTGGGACTTCAAGTACTGTGCTTTTTCTGCTGAACTCCACTGCTTCTCTTGTAGCATGGATGTTGGATGATAGTGTTATATCCATCAACTGTGGAAATAAAAAGTGGAGGAATTAGGAGACACTGCTCTTTAAAGTGATTTTGTTTAATGAATTTGGCTTTGATACCCTTCAGTCTCTCTTTAAACAAAGCTTGATGATATGCATTTATTTTTTGCTTAAGTTGTTGGAATATTTTTATATAGTATCATAGCAATATTTAAGCTCCTTAAGGTCAAGTACTGTCTTGCTTGTATTTTTATCTAGAGTTGAGTATAGTGCTTGGCAAAGTAAGTGCTCAATCTCTCTCTCTGTCTCTCTCCTTCCCCCTATCCTTCCAACGCTCCCTTCCTCTCTCTCCCTCTCCCAAATTATAGAATTAGTACTACTAATATTGGTAATTTATTAATTACCTTTTGTATTCTATGTAATATAACAATTATAGATATGTTTTCTATCATTAAGGGGCTTGTGCTTTTTAAATAAAAATAAACTTACATGATCTTTTAGGTCTCTTTAGTGACTGTTTTTTAGCATGCCATTTTTTCTATTTAGCTTTTTACAACCAGTAGTTTAATTATTTTATTATAAATTTATTTGTTTTGTCTTCTGATTTTTTTTTTACTTTTTCTCATTTTTAATTAAAAAGTGAAACAGTATTCCTGTTTTTGTTTCAGGAATTTTGACTCCAGATCAGCACTTGAGATTTTTGGAGTTTTATAAGAAACTCTGCACATTGGGTTTACAACAGGAAAATGGGCATAATGATAATCAGATTCCACCCTCAAACCAAGAGCAGGAAAAGAGATATGCATCAGTGAGAAAGAACTGTGCTTACAACTTTCCAGTAAGTTATTTATTTCCCATTCAAAAGAAATATGCACTTTAATGACTATTACAAAAAAATCTGTATGTATACTATTAAAAAACTTATTGCCATAGTTTCATGTTACTCTTGGCTTTCTTTGAGTATACAGAAAAAAAAATTCTCTATTGTTGCTCTCTTACTATGATTCTAAACAAGCTATGGCTGTGTAGATATTATTTCAAACTAAAAACCATTATAACTAAGTTTGCATTAAGTTTTGATATGCCCCCTCCCTTTTCACTGTTTTCCAACAGGCCATGATTGTTTTTGTGGATCCTAAGAACTTTCATATGGAACTTTATTCTACATTCTTCTGCCTTTGTCACGATCCTGAAGTGCCAGTCAGACACACTATTGCTATTTGCTTCTATGAAGTAAGTCTAAGGATTTCCTATAATTTTACCTTGATGCAGATCGTACACAGATTAATACCTGATTTTATGAGAATTGTACTTTTTCTTTTGAGTATGTGATCTGTGATTTCATTGGCACAAGCTCCTTTGCAAAATCTCTCCAAAAATGCAAAAAGGCATCTGACTTTACCTTATTGTGTTCAAGAGTTGCCAGAGGTGCAGAGTTAAAATGACTTCCCTGTCTTCTGACAGGGAAGCTTCTGTAGCCGAGGCAGGATTTGAAGCTAAGTTTTCCTTCCTCCAAGCCTGACCACTTATACACTTCTCCACACTCCTTTCCTAAGGTGTATCTTAAACTAGGGTATCTAGGCTACTTTCTATACTTCTTTCATGTTCAGTTCCTAAATACTGGACCAAGTGACTCATTATTGTATCTTTATTTTGAGTATGCTCGTACAATATCTGTTAATATCAGTTTTTGTTGTTGATGTTTTTTTTACTAGGCCTATAATGACATCATTGTAGGAAGCCCCTGGTAAGGATCCTTCTGTTCCAAGGCAGATAATTCCCTTCTCTTCAGCATTCATTACTCATTATTCATTCAGCATTCATCATTAATGAGTTGCCAAGGGCACTGACCTTCTGGAAATCATACAACCAGGATGTATCAGAAGTGGGACTTCAACCCAAGTCTTCCCACCTCTTAGGACAGTGGCCTCTCCACCTCACCTACAGCCTCCTGCTAATATATTAAGGATAGGGAGAGGACTTGTGATTTCGTTGGTAAAGGGAACTCCCAAATGAGGAAGCTTCCTCTCTCGAGGCAGATTGGCTCTTTGTCTGCAATTCCTATTCCTAGAGCACTGAAAGGATCAGGAACTTGGTGAGGCTCACACAGACAGTATATGTCAGAGGCAGGATGTGAACCCAGGTCCTCCTGACTTCAAGGCCAGTTAGTCAGCACACTACACCACACTGCAGTTTTGTGCTTCACTTCTTGCGAATATCAGTAGAAATGTGTGATTTAAGCACATCACATGCAATATAATATATCCGTAAATTATAGATTCTGGGCTAACCAAACTGAGAACAAATATAAAGTTAAGATGCATATCATTTAATTATTTAATGTAATTAATTTAAATGAACTGGATTATATTAGGGTGAATCTGTCTAATTTGTTGAAAATTGTAGTTATGAAGGTTTTTACTCTTGTAGTTAATCTCTTCGTTTAAAAATATTGAGTAGGTGTTTTACATTTTTATTATGCTTATATTGTTATCATATACTACTTTAAATTATCATTAATGTTAATTTTTTTTGAGTTTACAGTCTTTTGGTATGTCTTGGGTTCTTACTATAAGATAAGACTATATATAGCATTAGCACTTTATATATTTTGTCCTATGAGTTGGCTTCCATGAAATCTCTTGTTATGGGAATATTGAAATTGTTAAATCTCTTCCCTTTTCATTTGTATTGACCAAAACATTCTTTATTTTAAAATTATGAGGGGCAATAACCAAACTAGACAACTAGGCATAACTTGAGCTAGGCACTGCATTTCTTTCCTCTGCAAATATGCAGGCTATCACCCATACCTAGAATGTAGGCCTTTCTTTTCTGTACCTCTTAGAATCCTTTTCTAGTTTCAAGACTTAGCTTTGATAGCATCTCCTCTATGAAGTTTTCCCATACCCTTCCAATTGTTAGTGCTCTCCCTCCTCTAATTATCTTATATTATTACTTGTATACATGTTGTATCTTTCCCAAGTATAAAGAAAGTTCCAAGATTTCAGGGATTTTTGATTTTGTCCTGGGTTTTGTCCTTTTGTACTCATGTCCAGTAACTAGCAGTGCCTTATATATAGTGCCATTTGTACTGATGTCCAGTAACTAGCCGTGCCTTATGTTAAGCAGTGCTTAATGAATGTTTCTTGAATTAAGTTGTTAAGATATACCATGTCTATGTCTTATATACTAATAGGGGATCAGAATGAATGAATGAATGAGTATAGGTCTTAAATGGAGTGGAAATCAGTAAACTTACCTATTGTGAACTTTGAGACCAATCTGACTTCAAAAAAAGAAGGCTGTTCTATTTACCAATAGAATATAGAACTTGTTAAGTCTAAACTTCCACACTGATCAAAATCCTTTGGGTGGGGCTTAGAGTTTTCCCACTTTAGGGCAGCTGTAGGCCTTAGCATCTTTTGGAATAGCTCTGATTGGGTCTGTAATGCAAAACAGTATGTGTGATAAATTCCCAGAGTTATACAATGTACTATAATTCAGAGAAGGGTGGAGATTATTTCTAGATAAATGCTCTAAGAGTGATAGAGAGTGCTATAGTATATTCAGATGAAGAGGAAATCACATCTAGTTTGAGCAGTTAAGGAAGACTTCAGGAAATACAAGCTGTTTGGGAGTAGATAGCCTTCCTAACCAATCACTTGTTGCTGTAGCTAATGCCAGAGAGCACTGAGGAATTTACTCAGTGTTATTGTCATTTTGATACACTACAGAGAAAGTATTATGGAGCAACCTAGGACCCTAAAGTGGCTTTGAGACTAAAGTGTGATCCCAGTGCCTTATTAGCATCAGTTAGCTGTATCTGCATGTTCATACTCCCTCCATCTCCAGTTTTCCTACCATATACTGACAATATACAGTGACAGTATATTCCGATCTAATGAGTGGATCAAAATGTTTTCTCAGTGCTCAGGATTATAGGTTAAACTTTAAGAGGATCATGTTGCAATTATGTCTGCAAAATTAATCAGCCAATTTCCTTTATAGAAAACTTACTTTTATGACTAAGAACACACTTCTATATTAATTGTTAAAATATCATTTAGCATAGATAATAGAAAGTGATATAATTATTTTTATGTGACTATAAGCTTTGTGTTTCCTGCGATCTAAAATTTGTCTTTATTGGTAACAGGTGTCTAAGCTTCTTAGTTCTGGAGTATATTTAATATATAAAGAACTAATTGCACTATTACAGGATGAATCACTGGAGGTAATTTATATTTTTTTTGTTTTGCTTCTTTTATGTTAAATCAAAATCTTCTGTTCCCTGGGTGGTATGCAGATTCTTTCAGGCTACTAACCCAAATCTTGACAATCAGTGAATAGTCCCAGAAGTCTTCCTGATCTCTGTAGGGAAAGGAAAGTGAGAGGAAGATGCAAATGCCTTTAGTGATTTCATTTAGAGGCTGTTTTTAATCAAATTTTATTTTTCTGAATGACTACTCATCTACAAAGGTTTTATGACTCAATTTATCAATACTTGACATTGAGGCTTTTACCCAAATGAGAAAGACTGACAAGTTGGGGTGACTATGAGCATGTTTGGCAAGATGGAGTGTCGCAGTTCCAAATTTTGGAATTTTAGCGTTTAATCCAATTAGGAATGGGCTTTAAATGAAAAAGAAATGCTTACTAAGCACAGATATTAATTTATCTTCACAATAGCCTCATACACTTTCCATACGCTTTTCACAGTTCAGTTAGCCAAAGCAGAGAAGTCAAGTGATGTCTCTGCAGCCTCACAAGAAGGTGGCAAAGTTAAAAACAGAATCCAAGAATTTTGGTTAGTAAACAACATTGTTTCTGTGTAGGGGATGGGCTGTTAAAATAGTTGGTTGAATTAGGTAGAAAAATATTAATGTGAGAGTATTGTTATAATTCTAGTATGTCTCTTAAAAGGTCTTAGATGCACTTGTAGATCATCTTCCAGAAACTCTAGAACTTTTGACCACTGGTGGTGAAAGCAGTGTTCAAGAAAACAAGGTAACTAATAATTAGTCTTCAATTGATATGTTTCTGAATATTCTGATTTTCCTCATTATTGAAGTGTAATTGAATACCTGTTGAATTGAATTCTTAGTTGTTATTCTTGGAATCTGTGTCCATACAATTCCATCTTTCCATCTTTTTGAATAATTCTTTAAGAACTGGAATGGTGAGACCGACAGCTTTATATTTAGAAGGTGATACTTGCTGATACAATTATAGTGAGATCTCTCATAGTAATTAAAACTTATTGTCATTAAGTTGTGTTGTTATTGAGATGGATTTACAAAGGAAAGTAGAGTGGAAACTTTATTTGATAACTTGATATGCACGGTCTTTAAGTTGTGATTGATTCTAGGATCTGGTTCTGGACAAATAAATGATTATTCTTTGGTAACTAGGTTTCCTTCTAAAGTTTGAAGTGAGCAAAATTAATGGTTGGGATTTTTTTACTTGATGAAGTCATGCACTGACTGACTTTTTTGAACAATGCAATTGACATATCACCATAAATCTGTGGATCTCTTGTCTTTCAGTTATTGGCTGTACCTGACTTGATTCCAGCTCTGACAGCAGCAGAACAGCGAGCAGCAGGCTCCTTAAAATGGAGAACTCACGAAAAGATACTGCAAAAATATGCCTGCCTGCCTCATATCATATCAAGTGATCAGATTTATTATCGATTTTTACACAGAATGTTCACAATCATAATAACAAATGTGAGCCCTGTGATCATTTTCTTTATCTTTTTTTCGCTCTTATTTTGAAACTTCCAAAGTTGTTGGCACAATCAAAATCATGCACAGCTCAATTCTCTTTGAACTCAGATTGAAATAACCTCCTCATGCCCCAGATGTCCTTGATCCTATTTTATTACCTAAATTTCTCTGTGCTTCTTCACTATCTTCTCCCCCATTCAGTTAGACATATACTTTTGCTGGAGGAAAGAATAAAAACTTGAAACATGCTTTTAAGGTACTGTCATGTGTTTGGCTGCCAGGAGAGAGCAGAGTTACTCTGGCCTCTGAGTAAGCCTAAATCTCTGGTGGAGTTGTCCAGGAGTCAGCTGCAGCTACTAAATTGATGATCTTAGTCAGCAACAGTGTCTTTTTCGATGGCGTTTAGAGCTATACAGCTTGAGGAAAATATCCTCATCTCAGTCGTGCCTCCTTCTCTGAGGTGTCCTTTCTACTTCTTCATCCTGGACTGTTTGTTTATACACATTCTTCTTCTTTTTTTCCTTTTTCTTTTTTTTTTTTTTTACAGTGCCACAAAACTAGCTGCAAAATAAATAATGCTTATGCTAAAAATTCTAGTCCATCTCCTATTAGGTTCAAAGGTGGATTTAACAGGGTCTTTTATTCTATTCCTCTTCCTCCAGGATAGATTGGATACAAAGGTAGAGCTACCTACCCTTTTCATTTGATACTCTGTGTAGAACTTAAGTTGTTTAAGTTTGTACATGTAGTTAGTTTATTTAACTTTTAACTCTGTTTTATTACACATGGTGAAATAAAAGAGAGATGAAGATGAAGATTATTATTTTTATTTTAGTTTGAAGTGTTTTTAAAACCTAATAGCATTTTCATCAATATGTATTTTCTAAATTTGCTTTTCTAAACCATGGTGAATATCCTCCTCTTGCCCTCAATAAGTTTAAAACAACATATGGAACAGAATATAACAGAATGGAACTGACTTGTACAAAATGAAAGTGGGTGGAAGTATTTAGTGACAGATGGTACTGCCTTAGTAAAGTAAAAATTGAGTCCTTTTGAAAGGTAGGTACCTGTTATGCATGACTGAAGCTTTCATAATGAACTGTTGTGTTATTTAAATTGGGGAATTGGCTTTAGGGGTCATGATTTTATTTTTCAAGTAATAGAATAAGAATTTTAAACAGTTGCTTTGTGAAACTTAACAGATAATTTCACTATGCTAATTTATAGTTGTTTTGTATTTCATCATATGATACCAATACCCTTTTAAATTCTTCAGGCAACTTAAACTTTGTAAATGTAACAGAGTTTTTCCCAAGTGACGTTCATTGTTGAATACCTCACCAACAAGTAAAATAGATTTTTTAAAAAATTTACTGTTAGTAATTTTGCATTTGTAATTATGTGAAACTACTTGAAGTATTCTATACATTAACTCCAACAGAAGATATAAATCTTCATTTGGTTTGGAAAGATTTATACTTTTTATTTTAATCATGTTTTTTGAAAAACACTTGACCAGGAATTATGAGAGTTGGATAATTATTCCAACTCTACCACCTTAGTAACCATGATGAGTTTACTTAACTGGCTAGATTTTCATTTCCTCATCTGAAAAAATAGAGAGATTAGAGTAGATGAATGAAGTACCTGAAAGCTAATATTCCATAAATGTGAAATATTGCCAGTTCACTGTAGGCTTAGTTTCCTGGGTTGTGATAATAATCTCTGGTTTACAGAAGGCTTTATGGAGGGAGGTCAAGACAGTAAATGCGTTAGGCATGTTTGTGGCTTGGATCAGCTGCTGAAGATGACTAGCTGATAAGTTCAGGTTATGCACAGCCTGGTGTTCTCTGTGTACTGATTAATATTAGACTTGTGTTTACTTCCTTTCCTTGTTTCTTAAAGAATGTCTTACCTGTACAAAAGGCAGCATCTCGAACTCTTTGCATTTTCCTACGGTATAATCGTAAACAAGAACAGAGACATGAGATCATTCAAAAATTAATTGAACGTAAGTCATCATTCTCTTTTTTTGTTGTTTAAAAACAAGGTAAGATACCTTATGCTGTGTTAACATACAATTTAAATATGGAGATCAGTAAATTAATTATGTAGTAGTCCTTATATTTGTGTGCATTTATTGCATATAATGTGCTTGTTTAATGTATTGAATATTATAAGTGTAGCTGAGGACTGAAGCTGGCCAGTGTCTACCCTAGCGGGGGATAACAATTTCCTAAATCATGAATAATCATTCTCTTTTTACTGCAGTTATAAAAGCTTGTTTTTGTTACCCCAGGATCCAAAAAAGTATTGGCTTCTCATTGTAAGATTTAAGACCTGTAAAATTCTGGCAAATATCATTTGTTAATAGCTGCTGTTATCAAGACACAACCTCTTAGCCAAAGAAAAACTTAACTTTTAGAATTGAAATATAAATAATTATAAGTCATAAATTGGCTAATAATCCTTTCTAGTTTCATCTAACAAAATTGGGGGGATGAGGTGGTTTTAGCTTACTAAAATTTTTAGCCCAGTTTCAGTATTTACCTTCTGACGTTGCTATGTAGCACAATGGATGAGTTCAAATGTGACACTTACTAGCTGTATGACCCTGGGCAAGTCACTTAACTTCTGTTTGTCTTAGTTTCTTCAACTATAAAATGGGGATAATGACAGCATCTGCCTCAAAAGATTGTTGTGAAAATCAAATGAGATGAGATTTGTAAAGCACTTAGCACGGTGCCTTACACATAGTACACACTATATAAATGCTTTTTCCGTTCCTCATCTAAATTAAAACTTCTCCATTAGAATTGTTATCATATGAACAACTATTTGCTAAGACAGACTTGTTTTTTAAACTTTTTTTTTTTTTGGTCTAGACCTGTAATGTCATTGGTATAGAGAATTCTTGGTGAGGAAACTGTACACCCATTTAGATTAGCCACTGATGCACAGTTTATATTCTTAAGGAATTTCCTGGGTTAAGTGAATTGCCCAGCATCACACAGCTAGTATGTCACAGCAAGTCTTGAGCCCATGTCTTCCTGACTTGGAGGCCAGCTCTCTATCTGTTACTCATAGTTTATCTTTTTAAATGTTGTATGAAGATTGAATGTACTTAAGAAAGATATGTTTTAATATTCTGAGGACTATGATCAAGTCAGAATCTGTTAATTAAATAATTATAACTGTAGATAGCAATACTGATGTTTTCAGTCCTTCTCATTCTCCATTACTGAATCATCGTTCTTTTCCCATCCTGGGGCATCTTTTTTTGGGGGGGGGTGAGGCAAATTGGGGTTAAAGTGACTTGCCCAGAGTCACACAGCTAGTGAGTTTTATGTGTCTGAGACAGGATTTGAACTCAGGTCCTCCTGACTCCAGGCCTTGTGCTCTATCCACTGCGCCACCTCGCTGCCCCATGGACCCTCTTCTCTCCTCTCCTCTCTTCTCCTCTCTCTATACTGTGTCTCTTGCTGATTTCATCAGTTTCCAAAGGGCTCAATTATTATCTTTACACAAATGGCTCTTAAATATGTATATTGAGCCCTAATCTCTGTCCTGAATTATAGTCCTTCATTTTCAGCTGCATGATGGATACCTCCACCTTTGTGTCCCGTTAGTATTTCAAACTCAGCATATCCAAAATTGAATTCATTTTCTTGAGCCCTAAATCTGTCCTTCCTCCAGACTTCAATTTTTTTTTTCTTTTGGAGGTACCGTTATCCTTCCAGTCAGCCAGATAACTTCAGAATCATACTGGTCTCTCCATTTCCCCTTTACTTCTATATCCAGTTAATTGCCAAGTCTCTTCTACCACTACAACATCTCACTTGCATCCATCCCCTTCTCTTCACTTACACGGCTGCTGCCATAGTTCATGCCTTCATCACCTGTTGCTTGAGTTACTGCAATAGCCTCCTAATTGGCATTCTTGTTTTGAGTTTCTCTCCCTCTCCAACCTGTCATCTACAAAGCTGCCAGACATTCCTAAAATGCAGACCTGACCATGCTACTCCCCACTCTAAAATCTTAAATGACTCTCTGTTGCCTTGAGGATAAACAACTTCTCAGTCTGACATTGAAAGCTTCCATACTGTAGCTCCCATCTCTCTTTCTAGACTATTTCATATCCTTCCCAATATTCTGTGTTCCAACCAAACTGCAGCACTCCTCTGAATCAACATGCCTGTGGTATATGACTGTGGATAGATATCCATAAGAAACAGGAAAGGTAAAAGAAGATGGGTTGCATTGTCTATTAAGAAAGTCTACTATTGTGAGGAAATTCAGGAACCACAGGAGGTGGAACATAGTGGAGAATGTTGAGTGAAGATGGATGTAGGAAGAAACTGAAATTCATACAGACCTACATAGTCAGAAAGAGGAAGTATATGAGTTTGGGAAATATCACAAGCCTAACACAGAGGTGTGCTATAGTAGAAATAGCAAACTTGCGTTATCCAATGTGCTTCTGAATGACTCTCCCATAAGCAGAGCTGCCAAGCACTGCTCCAGTTGGCTTAATGATCATTTCAAGCTTCAGAAGGTAGAGGAACCAACAAGAAGAAATTATAGGCTGTATTTTATTCTCAGTAATAGGAAGGAGAAACAATGTCTTATGGTGGCTAGAATGGTGGGTGCTTAAAACATGCAGGTTGATGGATTGGTTGAACTAGTTCTTAGGGTGGAAATAATGGGAATAGAGAGGGGAAGTGACCACTCCTTTATAGAACTGTGGTGGAGGGGAGGAAAACAGTGGAGTCTAGCATACTCAAGGGTTCAGTTGCATTTGATCTCATAAGTGTGGCCTTAATTGGCAGATCACAACCAGTCTGTACTTGCCCATCCCATGGATTCTTGGCCACATCCTCCCAGATGTTCTCCGCAGAGCTCCACCGAAAGTGCTTGAAGCCTTGCCGGCTTATTTCTGACATTATCGTGATAGAAGTAGAACTCCCTTGCTATCTGCCTGTCATCCCTCACCCTTGCCCCATGACCATCCCATCTTCTCTCCCTCTCCTGCATTTCCCAGTGATGTCTTCTGCTTTTGCTTTTTGTAGTTCCTCATTTGTTATATTTTTCATCCTGCTCACACTTACCACGAACCTCCCACCAACCTCTGTATGATACTTGTTTTCAATCCTTTGAAGATTGTGGTGTTCTCTATCTCACAGCCATCCAATAATATAGGTACAATATTGATATTTTAAAAGTGGACCATTGTTTCTGGGAAGAGTTTGGAGTCAATAAAGGAACTTTGTAATTTCTTAAGGTTATCCATCCTGTTCTCCTCCTGTTTAATTTTGAACTTGACTCATTGTCCATTTGTACTGGCTATTCCAGATACACACACTGATGGACAAGCTTATAGGTTGTATATTCTGTTAAATGCATTTCATAATAGATGCAGATATTTTTCATCTACTTGGTCTTTCTTGTGTCAATGGTTAGGCCAAATTCTTTTGAGTAGCTATGGATCTCTTCCAGGAAGCTCTGAAATGTTATGAGATTTAATATAAGCAGCACAGTGTCACCCACAAATAGGAGCATCTGGGAATTCTCACAATCCAAAGGAAATCTCTCTCCAACATGGACACTGCTGGGGTTTTTCCATCAAGCAATGAACACATCTCCCTGTTTTACACTTCTCCTGATATTTATGATCACAGCATTATAGAACAAGGTTACTTCTGTTGTTATATCTTTCATGGTATTTTGAATAATTTTTATGTTTGCTTGAAAGAGATCTTGTTGAAAGGGAGCCTGTAAAGCAACATTTTGTTCTTCTAAGTCAAATATTTTTCATAATCAGCAAATGTTAATTCATTGTATTCTTTGCCTCCTTTCATCATTTACATCATGGTAAAGGTATAGTCAACTGTGGAATATTTCTCATGAAAGTCTGACTGTTTCCTGATAATACCATTTACAGGAATGTAAATGAATCTCATAAAAACTTTTACGCATGTGAAAAATAGGTAGATAGGTTGGTAGTTATTGATGTTCTCTCAGTCTCTTTTTTGATATTAATATGGTCCAAGATTTTTTCCCAAGCCTTTGTTATGTTCCCCTCTGTCAGCAGTGACGTCATCCTCCAGCATGGATTGTCTCTATAAACAGTTAGTCCAATCTGGCTACTTCTCTTGTCTTTGTTCTTTGGTGCCATTTCTCATTTGCCTACCCAAGATTTTTAGGTAGAGCAGATTTCAAAGAGTTCAGTGGAAAGACAGGTACAGTGCTATTGACTAAAATTGTAGAGAGCAAATCAGCCCAGGAGGGATCAGAAACTCTCAAGGAAAAAGCAGTTACAAACAGTTCCAATGAGGAAGAAAAATGGAGGCTGTGTGAAGAGACTGATGTGGATACACAAAGGACTCAGCAAACTGAGACTATAAATAAATAGACACTCCATCTCTTGGCTCCAGACATTTCCTCTGGCTATCCCTCATGTCTGGAATGCACTCCCTCCTCACCTCTGCCTCCTGGCTTCCTTTAAGTACCAACTAAAATCCCATCTTCTACAGGAAGCCTTTTCTAACCCCTCTTAATTCTAGTTCTTAATGTCTAATATCCCTCTTAATGATTTCCTACTTATCCTCTATATGCATTTGCTTGTTGTCTTCCCAATTAGATTGTGAGATCCTTGAATACAGGGACTGCTTTTACTTCTTTATGTGTCTACAGAGTTTAGCACAGTGCCTGGTGTACAGTGGGTGCTTAATAAATGCTTATTGACTGACTGAGTGCAAAATCTATGCAGAAGATGGTAGCAGAGGAAGCTTACCAGAGGATGAATATAAGTGCTTAAGACAGCGCTGCAAAAGGAACAAATTTTGTCTCAGTTTTCAAGAAGGGAAGAGAAGAGAAAGTCTTCAAGGTATAGAGCACTGATCTTGACACCAACTTCTAGAAAAAAAATTAGAATCATCTCATTCGAGAGATGATTAATGCGCATTTAGAAAGGGAAGCAATGTTACAAAAAAAAACCCAAAATCTGGCATGGCTTCATCAAGAACAAGTCATGCAAGATTAACATTATTTCCTTTTTTCATAAAGTTACTGATAGATCAGGAAAATACAACAGTTATAGTTGTCAGAACTCAAAGCCTGTTTTGAGGTAGAAGTTATAGAGACAGATATAATAGGTGGAATTTATAGAGACAGATCTAGACTTGATGTCGGTGAAACTTTACTAACAATTAGAGATGTCCAAAAGTGGAATGAGCTACTTTATTCAGTGACCACTTGTCAAGTTTGTTACTGGGCGGATTCCTTTCATGCATGGGTTTGACTAAGTAGTTGCTGAGATTGCTTCTACCTTTAAATCCTCTGATGCTATGCCCTGTCCTTCAAATGTGCTCCTTTCTTACCTCTTCCTTTCAGAGTCTATGTCTTCATGCCTCCAGGTACAGCTTTAGAAGTGCCTTCTACTCAAAGCCTTTTCTCTCTTCCTTAGTTATCAGTGCTGTCTTCTCAAAATACCATGTTTTGATGTGTATGTGTGTGTGCTGTGCCCCCTTAGCAGAATGGAAGCTCCTTGAGTTCAATTGCTATATCTAGCGTCAAACACATTGCCTTGTACCTAGTAGGCACTTGATAAATGTTTAATAAATTGAATTCAGTATAGTATGAAAGCAAAAAACAAAAGAAAGTTGCAGAAATGAGATGATCCCCCACATATTCACCTTGGAAAAAGGTAAATAAGGGAATTTGTGGAGTTAATTTCCTAGTGCATCCAAAAGAAAGAAGAAACATTATTTTAGTTATAGTTGATCATCTCACCTTCTGTGCTCTTAGGCAAAAAAGAACACCATAAAGATATTGTATTTGTTGCAGTGCTATAAAATTATATGACAAACTTGACAAGATCCTCCAAACCAAATTACATATACATTGATACTTAACGATGTCAACAGTCAGGTAGGCACGAGGGAAAATAGCATTGAGTTGGTTCATCGGTACTGTATAACTTTGACAGGCATTGGCAATGAAGCTTAGCTCAGGATTGAATAAGAAGAAGAGAACAAACTATATTGCATTTGGGAGACATGCTTCACTTTTATTATCTTAAACAGTTTCCTGACAAAAAAAATTCCATCTTTTTAACATAGTAATCTGGTGATGTTTTATGCCTAAAAATCATGGGACATCACCTTCTGAAAAAAAATCAAAATTCTTGTTGATACAAAAGGCAATGGAAAGATACCTCATAAGTGTAGATAGACTGCAACAAGTGGCCTGTGATGATTTGTATGCAAGAAGTAGCAAAACAAATTGTCCAAAATATTGTCTCTGATATATGTATATTCGTCCATACGTGCATTTTTTTCCTTTGAGAGTTAAGGGGAGTTTTGGTTTGTTTGTTTTTTTGGTCATCTGATCCTTTTAGTGCCACATTTACGTTCAATGAGACATTGCATTATTCAAAGAGGCAAAGGCACAAACAAATGAGAGTACATATAGAAGAGTGTGGTCTGTATGGTGAAAGGATTGTAAACTCTGCTAGGTGAGGATAAGTTGTAAGAAGTAGAGATATTTAGCCTGAAAAGAAGATGGGAAGTGAGGGGAGGGAAGAGGAGGCATGATAACAGTCTCAAAGTATTTGAATGAGTATCCTATGGATGAGTGATTAGATTTGTTCTTGGCCTTGGAAAGCAGAATTTGTTGGGAGGCATATTTTGGTTCAATTTAAGGAAAAATTTCGTAACAGAACTGTCCAGAAAGTGTAATGGACTGCCGTAGGAAGAGGTGATGGCTTCCCCTTACTGAAGATCTTCCAACGGAGACTGAGTGATGACTTGTTAATGATATTTTAGAGGGAATTCTCAAACAAGTGCGGTCGGCCTAGTTGGCTTCTGAGGTCCTTTCTATGCCTTTGATTCTATAATTCATTTCTGTTTAGAAACCTTTCTGGCAGAAAGATCACTATTCAGCAGAACAATTGGTAAATATTGTCATTTGGTTTAAATCCATTAATTCCACCTTGCATGATAGAAAAGTAGATGGCTGCTCATATCTGAGAGCAAGGATCAATAAATGTTAAGCTGCATTGGTCCCATGGAATTTTTTTTTATCTTTTTCCCATGGAATTTTTAAAGACCAAAAGGATAGATAGCCTGTATCAGATTGGGTGTATTCCAAATGGAGGATATATGGAAGAAGATGGATAGGAATTGCACAGGATTAGAATATCTGGGTATCTTGGGATCTATACTACTGGAAGTTTCTTTTTTCCCATTGGTAATAATTTTAAAGGGGAATAATTTTTATGCCTGATTCAAAGAGGGGTCATAAGTGGCTATAATTCAAAATAGAATAAAATTGAATTTAAAAAACTGATTATAGTTCTGAATTAATTCACATGAATTATAACAGAATATTCAGGTTGTTCACCTAACTGGTTATTGGTAGAGTGGGCAGGGTTATGAAATTGGCCCTTTGAATATATCACCATTTTGGGGTTT
Organism: Vombatus ursinus; assembly: GCF_900497805.2. NCBI lineage: Eukaryota > Metazoa > Chordata > Mammalia > Diprotodontia > Vombatidae > Vombatus > Vombatus ursinus. The sequence goes on along the minus strand of NW_020954572.1, from coordinate 650,652 downwards.
TCTTGACAAAGATACCAGAGTGATTTGCCATTTCCTTCTCTAGCTCATTTGACAGATGAGGAAGGTGAGGCCAACAGGGTTAAGTGACTTGTCCAGGGTCACACAGTTTATAAGTGTCTGAGGCCAGATTTGAACTCAGGAAGATGAGTCTTCCCGACTCCAGGCCCAGCATTCTATCCACTGTGCCAGCTAGCTGCCCCTTGGGTATATAGTACTGAGTATGTAAAGAACAGCATGAGCACTTAGAGTTAGCATTGCACCTGAAGTGATTACTTGTGTGAGTAGAATTGTCACAGTGGGATGGAACTATGTGGAGGTACAATTTGTAGGTGTGTTTTGTTGTGAGTCCTTGGAAGTTTGTTAGGTTATTAGGTACAGGTCCCCAGAAATTTGTGCATGATACTTGTTGGGTGAAGATTCATAGAGAATTGTGTTTTCTCCTAGGGTAAACTTTGGCTTGTGGAAGAACTAGGATTAGAACACAGTGAAGAAGCAGATGTCTCCAGCTAATGCTCTTCTATCCTAGTACTGTCACTACAGAGTAATTCTAGCATCTGTGGACGGTGGTGATAAACCCTTACAATGGCTGTATTTGGGTGGTTCAGTTATGACCCTCCCGGTGAATCTCCACATGACTTAGAAGGGTTGCAGGTAGACCCAAAGCCAAAACATCAGTGTGTGAGTGTGGGGCACATGGAGGAAGAGAGTGCCAATATCAATGAGGTCACAGATCCATTGAAATACCTAAGTATAACTCTGACGATGGAAGAGGCTAACCCTAGAAATGCAACAGAATCAGGTCTGAGAACTGGGAAGGAGCTTAGAGATGACCTAACCCCTGTATTTATGGATAAGGAAATGGAAGCTCACAAAGTGTAAATGCTTTACTTACATATATTTTTACTTAGTAGCAGAGCTGGAACTAAAATTTGTCTTCTTGACTCAGTCTGTCCTTTCTACTGTGCCTAATTATAAATTTGCTTATTGTTGTTCCTCGCTTAAAGCACAAACCAGCATCCATTCTTAAAATTTTAAATACACATTGAATACTCTGTTGTCCAAAATGGGAAGGAAAAAAGATTTTTGATTCATCAAATAATGTGGATAGTAGAACCTTCGTGTGGTAGTGGAAAAAGTGCTTTCTTTGGAGTCAGAGGCCCTGGCTTCAAATATTGCCTCTGTCACACCTCGTGTATGACCTTGGACAACAAGTAACTTAACATCACTGAACCTCTCATCTCTAAAATAAGCGGGGAAGGGACTAGATGGCTGCTGAGATCAGCTTTGCCACTTTTCAAAGTATAATAGAGATAGAGACTGGGCCTTTGATTTCATTGCTGTAGTAAACTCCTATTCCCAGTTCGGGTAAGCACCTTCTCTGCAACCTCATGGCTTTGGCAAGTTGTCTAGAGCACTCGTGTCTAACTCTCAAAACTGTCTATACATATGGCTCCCTGTGGGCCACATACCAACTTAGTTTTAAAATGTAATATTAAAATGTAAAGTATAATAATAATTTAAAATGTAATATTAAAATGTAATTTTTATAGTTTTATTTATCTTGTTAATTACTTAGCAATTATCTTTTAATCTGCTTTGGCTACTTTAGAGAGTGTTGCATGTAGGCTATAGGTGACCTGTGGAGGGATGGGGTTAGGTGGGCATGCTTGACCCCTCTGGCTTGGCACATTGAGAGGCTGAGTGATTTGCCCAGGGTTGCCCAACCCATATGTGTCAGATAGATCTTCCTGGTACTTAAACTAGTTCTCCATCTCCTCTGCCATACTGACTCTCTTCAAATTAAAATACACAAATTGTGCTAAATATGATTAGGCTTTCTTTAATTTATCTATTTGATGTAATCAGTAACAGTCTCAAATTTGTTTTCAAAGGACATTCAGCTTTGATTTAAGTACTTAATATGATAGATGGTTTTATTTTGATGTTTTTTTGAGGTAAAAATTATGTCACTTAAATTTTGAACTGATTTATTTAAAACATTTTTTGTTCATATTTTTATAAGAAATCATAAGTCCTTTATGTTTGTATAGGACTTTATACTGTCAAAAACACTTTGATTTCATTCATACATTATTTCATTTGATTTATTTATATATTTATTTAGGACATATAAATTAGGGATGTAATAGCTAAGTTATTTTATTTATTTATAGTCTAGCTTTAATATTTGCCTACAAATTCTAATTTTCCTACAAATACAAAATTTTGTAATTCAAGTAAATTAAATAATATTATCAAAATAATAATAGTAGCTATCATTTATATAACTCTTTAAGGTTTACAAAGCATTTAAAAATATTGATTGATTTTATCCTCACAATAACCATTGGTGGTAGATTCTATTTTTATCCTCATTTTACAGATGAAAATACTGAGACAAACAGGTTAAATGACTTGTCCAGGGTCGCAGAGCTAGTAAGTGTTTGAAGCTGCATTTAAACTCAGGTTTTCCTAACTCTAGATCCAGCACTCTATTCACTGAACCACCATGGGTATGATTAAAACTCTCTGAATTTTTCGCATTCCTTTCCTCTTTGTCCCATGCGGTTCCATTTGGGATATGTTATTGAAAATAGAAAATTAGGGGCAGCTAGGTGGCACAGGGGATAGAGCTCCAGCCTTGGGGTCAGGAGGACCTAAGTTCAAATCTGGCCTCAGACACTTGACACAGCTAGTGCTGTGTGACTTTGGGCAAGTCACTTAACCCCAATTGCCTAGCAAAAACAACAAAAAAAAAAGAAAAGAAAATAGAAAATTGAATTCATCATAATTTTTTCTTTTTTTCAGAATTGGGCCAAGGAAAAAGCTACTGGTATAGACTTCGGTTTTTGGACACCTGTGAATTTATTATCGAGCTCTTTTCCAAATCATTTTTCTGTAAATATTTCTTTCTACCTGCTCTTGAGTTGACACATGACCCAGTAGCAAATGTGAGGTATGGCATCAATCCAGTGAAATATTGTATGATAAATCAATTTCCTAGGCATCTCTTAAGTTGGTTCCAGAGCAACTCTTCTTCTGCATTAAGGGAGGAGTTTGTTGTGTTCTGAAATCATTTGTCTTAACTGGTCATTGTCTTAACCAAATCATTGGTCTTAACTGGTAAGTGTCATTAGCATTTGGAAATGTATTCTTCTGACATTACTCCAAATTTGCAGGCCAGTATGAGAAAGATAGCAATTTGTCAAAGCTGGATGCATAGCTTTTTCTTGCCCCCTTGGTTCAGCAAAGTGGTAGTGGAAAAGGGTTGGGTTTGATGCAGTTATAGCCCTCTGTCCTGTTGTGGTCTCTCTACTGAAATTGTAGAGGAGAAAGACAGCTGCTTCAAAATTCTGTGGTTGACACCTGTCAAGTTTTTCTCCCTCATTTGTGGTACAAAACAGGTACAAAACAAGGAGCCTGCTTTGAAATTTCATTTCTTATCTTTTCTTACATTCAGTTACCTTGCCACACAGCATGTAGTTGATAAATATTTGCTGATTCTGTTAGGTAAAGTATTGAGGTTTAAATGAAACATGCCTGAAAATAGGAAGATAGATAAAGTAAGGTAAACATAAACATATTTAAAAATCAGCATATTGTTTCTTTCTCTCTCTTTTTTTTTTTTTTGGAGGCAATGTGACTTGTCCAACTCAGATCCTCCAGGCTCCAGGCTCCTGGGTGCTCTATCCATTGTGCCATCTAGCTGCTCCAGTATATTGTTTCTTAGTATTTATTAGGAGGGAGTAGTGGTTGAAGGGAATTTCAAACTCATACATTCTGTTAGATATTTACTTTCTCCATATAATAAAAGCTTGTTCAGTTGAATTTGTACTAGGCTCTGTGCCCAGTGTTCCCCACTAGGCATTTAGATTTCTGAAGAACGATAGTAGAGAGATTTGGCCCAACTGTGTCCTGTTGCCAAGAGTAGATGGGCTTTTGTGTGCTGGCAGCACTGTCTTTTTGTGAATTTTGCATCTCTTTTAAGTATGGTTAACATAAACTTCAAGCAACTCTAAAAGCACTATGACATTTTTGTACCTTTGTCAGAAAAAAGTTGGCAGTCTGGCTGCTTTGTGTGAAAATGTGCCAAAAGAAATTATGGAGGAAATCAGAGAAATTTTAAACCTCCTTTTGTTTAAGATATCTATGAGAATTCTTTAAGCAAACCAGTTTATAGTTATTTTTTATTAGAGTTAGGAATGGCTGTGCACCAGAGCTTAAATGCTATTCCTCTTTTCTATAGAATGAAACTCTGCTACCTTTTGCCCAAAGTGAAATCTACTCTCAAGATTCCTGCAGACAAACATTTACTTCAGCAGTTAGAATTGTGTGTAAGAAAACTCCTCTGTCAAGAAAAAGATAAAGATGTTCTGGCTATTGTAAAACGAGTAAGTATAATCCTCACAAAGCTATGTGCATGACTTTTTCAGTAAGCCTGAGAGGTTTGGTGACTTCCCTGGGGTCCCAGAGCCAGGGTGTGTTAGAAGAGGGATTTGAACCTAAGTGTTCCTGACCTTGAGGTCAGCTCTTTATCTCCAGGGCACCAAACCTCTCAGGAAGGTAAAATAATGGTGATCATTACTTCACTCTTCTGGCTCTTGGGATTAGAAAACTCATCTAAATCCTTTATTTTAAGAATAGGAATTGGAAAACATCTTACATGAGCATATGTAGTTCTTTTTGGATGTGATCTAAAGGAATTGAAATTTCTGGATATAAACTGACTTAGTGGGTGGACATAGCTGACTAAGACTGCAGAATAAAACATCATTTAATTCAAATGAACAAAAGCCTTTGTTCATGAAATTGGTAAATATTTTATGAACATTGAAGCTGGAAGGGTCCTTAAAGATCTCGGCCACCCTATCATTTTTACAAATAAAGAAATTGAAGCCAAACATAGTTAAATGACCAGCCAAAGTATACAGTTTAGTTAGTGATGGAGCCAAGCAACTAGATCCAGGTCTCTTTACTCCCAAATCAATGCCCATTCTGCTGTGCCACATGCCTTCCTGTTTTCATATGTATTGCTTCTAAAGAATTCTCTTAATTGCATGTACAGGAAGATAAGGAGATGAGGTAGAACATAATTTAATTTATGCTTCAAATAATTTTGAATCACTTGAATATTTATAATTAATAATTTTTACCAAGTCACAGCAAACCTGTTTTTGTGAATTTTATTTGGAATGTAAAGAGACATAGTTGGTTTCTTACCATTCATTTGCATGGTATATTGTTTTAAGTTTATTGACTGATATTGACATTGGATTGAGAGCTGGGAAAAACTGTTCTGCCTCACTGCAGTAACAGAGGAAATTGCTTTTAAACAATGTTGACAGCCCTTAAGGCATTTGATAATGGAATCTTCCAAACTGTGGGAACCATTTTTGTACGGATTGCCAGTAAACTGCAAATTCTTATACCAGTCTCTCAGTATATCTCTTTTCCCTTAGTTCGGAATTTGGCCTTTTTTATATCAGTTGACTTGCCCACACTTGATTTATTTTTGATTTATAATTTTAATTTGTCGAAATGTAAATTCTTTTAAAATAACTATAAAACTTTCAAGCAGCTCTATATGTACCTAAAGAGAAACTTAAAAATTTTTTTTACTATCATCAGAATATCTAATCTCAGTTTATTATAGATGTTCATGATGGTAAATGGCTACAGAATTATCTAGGACCTTCTGTTTGAATGTGGGAGTTAGTTCCTGCAGTGAAAATATTTATTATCTTTAAGAGATTGTATAAGCCAAAAATACAAACAGGTTTAAAAAAGATTTAATAAACTTTTGGATGATGTCCCCATAATGGGTTATCGAAGGTTTATTAGTGATACCCCATGAACAATCCTAATCTTAAGAACAATGTCAAAGAGGGCGTCATACTTTAAAACTCACCATCACATAAAACTTTTCCATGTCTAAAATCTGAAAATCTCCCTTTTTACTGCAATCTCTTGTCCTATGACTTCTTCCTGTCCCTTATTGCTCTCACATCAGTCCCTTGACTCTTCCTCTTTTTTTCTAAGTTGTCAGCCCTGCTGTGGTCTTTCTTTCCTCCCTATTCCATCTTGACACCCTGGTCAGCCACTTCTGTATTGCCTTCTCTTCTCTTTTTGTATTGCCCATTCCCCAACCCTCCCATCTGACTTTCTGCTGCTAACCTTCAAGTCAAAATCACTCATCCTGTCACTCTTCTCTGTTTCTACTTGTAAATGGCCAGACACTGCTAGGGGTCTAACAGAAATGTATGAATGAGTGAATGAAAAAAATAATTTTTTGAGTGTTTACTGTGTGTAAAACACTGAGGACACAAATAAGACAATTCCTGCTCTCAAGGAGCTCTCATGCTAATGGGGAGAAACCACATATGCAAGGTCTCAGCTGCAAGTCAAATGAGAAAGGTCCCATGGTCCTTATTGTGCTACAGCAAAACAGATAGTAATGACTCTTCTTTAATATATTTTCATTGATAAAATCGTAGCATTTTCTGATGTTGACCCATTTGAACGTGCAAAGGACTTTGGTAGAAATAACTCTTTTATGCTTTCCGACTTCAACTGGGCCCTTAACTGCAGTACAGTAAACATTTTATTTCTGTCTTATGGTTCTTGATCTCTGCAGCCTCCAACACCATCAATTATCCCCTCCTCCTCGGTATTCTTTTCTCTCAAGGTTTTCATTACGCTGCCCTCTCCTGGTTCTCCTCCTACCAGTCTGAACAGTCCTTCTGAGATTCCTCTGCTGCTTCTTCATCCATGTCACTCCTGCTAACCATGGGTATCCCACAGGACTCTCTCCTCAAGTCCCTTCTCTTCTCCCTCTATTATTTCACTTGGTGATCTTATCAGCTCCCATCGATTCATTTACCATCCCTCTACTGACGATTCTCAAATTACTGATCCAACCTTTACCTCTCTGCTGAATTCCAGTCTTGCATCTCCAGCTGCCTGTTAGACTTCTCAAACTGGATGTCCTGTAGACATTTTAACATAGCACTTATAAAACTGCACTCACCATCTTCCCCCTACCCCAACCTTTCCTTCCCCCTTTTCCTAACTTTCTTATTACTTTTGAGGGCACTACTATCCTCCCAGTCACCTAGACTGACAACCAAGATGTCATCTTGGACTCCTCATTGTCTCTAACACCACCCCCCCCCACACACACACACACATCTTCCCCCTCCTTGTGCCGTTTCTTGCTGGGTTTTTTTTTTTTTTTCTTTTTTTTTTTTTTTTTTTTTTTTGGTGAGGCAGTTGGGGTTCAGTGACTTGCCCAGGGTCACTCAGCTAGTGAGTGTTATGTGTCTGCGGCTGGATTTGAACTCAGGTCCTCCTGACTCCAGGGCAGGTATTCTATCCATTGTGCCACCTAGCTGCCCCTTTGTGTAATCTGTTACCAAAGCCTATCAGTTTTACCTTTGTAGCTGAAATCTCTCATCTACGAGAATCTTTTCACAGTCCCCCTTAATCCTAATGCCTTCCCTCTGTTGTTTATCCTGTTGGTTGTTTGCACAGGGGTGTTCCCTTGTTGTCTCCCGCATTAGACTCAGAGCTCTTTGAGAGCAAGGACTGTATTTTACCTTTCTTTGTATCTCCAGCGCTTAGCATGGTGCCTGGCACATATTAGGTATTTAATAAATGCTTATTGACTGATTCCATTATTTCTAAAACAATTGCTACAAACTTTCCCTTTCATCTTTGTTAGGTAGGGGCCAGACTTGATTTAGACTGGTCTAGTGCTTCAGGTTTGGAATTGGAATGAAATGAGACCCAAATAATACATGTAACACTTAACAAAAGGAGGTCTACGTTAGCCATAACGGGGAAAGAATATTAAGGAAGAATACAGCATTGCTTCCCTTGGATATAGCTTCCCTGCGTCTGTGTTAGCCGTGTTCGTCTTCCGCTCAGAAGCATGAGGGAGGAGCTCCTGAGTCTTCTCATGCTAGCTTGTGTACTTAGGACCCCAGGAAGATGTGTCAGGGGTTCAAGCTTTCAACTTCTGGGCTAGTAAAGTCTCACGAATAGTTTTAATACATTTTAAAGGAAAACTAGCCTAGTCTATGTGGCATAGGGCCTTATGATATTGTTCCTACTATATTCCTCAAGCAAGGACCAAGTCTTCCCCTGTTTGTTACACTCCCACTTACTAAAAGCTTTGAAGTCATCCAGCATGAACTCAACTCTCCTCAAGACAGTCTACATTCACTGCATCACCGTCCTCATCAACCCCTCATTATAGTATGTGTCTGTTTCTACTGCTCTGCCGAATACCTCGCTCTTTATTCCTTAATCCAGTGAGCTTCCTTCTATCCGTATGCTCCTTATTAAAGTCTTCTGGCTCTTAAAGCTGTTTGTAACCTGGTCCCTTCCTACTTTCCTAGTCTTCTGATGCTTCACTCCTTCCTGCACTCTGCAGTCCAGCTCTTCTGGCCTACGTGTGTACAGCTCCTCAATCACAACATTCCATCTCTGGTCTCTGTACCTTTTACTGTATGTCCCCATGCCTGGGATACTCTGCCTCCTCACTTCTACCTTGTGGTTTCCTTGGCTTCCTTTAAAACTCAGTTCAAGACCCACCTTCTTTAGGAGGCCATTCCTCGTCCCTCCAGCTGCTAAGCCCTTTCTCCTTGAGATTACTTTCCATCTACCCTGTATATTTTATATTTGCCTAGTTATATACATGTTGTCTCACCCTTTATAGTGTGAGTTCGTGGAGGGTAGGGACCCAGTTTTTGTCTTTCTTTATGTGTACAGTGCTTAACACAATCCCTGATGCATAGCAAGCACTTAATATATGCTTATTGACTGACTGTCAGAGGCGGAATTCTGCACTAGCTAAACTATTGGTCTTTCATAATGTGATATTTATTATATTTTGTTTCAGTCCGGTATAATTCTGACATAGTAAGAAGAAATTTCTAGACCAAAGCCTTAGAACTGGTCAAGTCCACCACTGTCTTAGCATCCTCATTAGCTGGTCATAAACTTTTAATGTAAAAGAAAGCAGGAAAAAAAAGATATTTTAGATAAAAGAACACAGTACAGATTGGCTTATATAGCTGTACCCATAAGATAAAAGCTTTATCATTACTGTACTGGTTTATTAAAATTGAGACTGTTTTGGTCTTGAGAATGAAAATAATTCAGCTAAGGTGAATACACTTATGAAGAACAAAATAAGTGTAAAGGATAGGCACAAAGTACTAAGGAAAACATGATTAAGGATAGGTATGGGTTAGTTGAGGCAACTAGATGGCACATGGATAAGGTGGCAAGAACACCTGAGTTCAAGTCCTACTTCAGACATTTATTAACTGTGTGACCCTGGGCAAGTCAGTTAACTCCTCCCAGCCTTAATTTCCTTATCTGTAAAACAAGCACCTACCTCACAGAATTGTTGTGAGGCTCAAATGAGATAACTTATTCAAAGTGCTTTGCAAACCTTAAAGCAATATATAAATGCCAGCCATTATTATTAATTATTATATTTACAGCATAATTACATTGCATTGTTCTCCTATAGGTTAACAGTATGTTAAATGGTATTTCGTACTAACATATGCTGTGCTGATTTCATAGAATTTTTCAGCTTAGAGTTAGAAGGATCTGCTGAAGGTCCTCTGCTCCAGCTTACCATATTGTAGGTTTTTTCTTCAAGTTTTCCTCCCTATATATTTTTAAGAAATGGTTGACTGATTTAATTGAACTAATGTTTTGGAATAAAAAATAATAACCAAGATTTTAACTCTTTTAACAGACTGTGTTAGAGTTGGACAGAATGGAAATGTCTATGGATGCTGTAAGTAGACTATTCACTTTGAAAGGAATATTTAACATTTTTGGTAAACTCATCATTAATGTTTCATAATTTCATTTAAACTTTAAACAGTTTCAGAAAAGGTTTTATGAAAAAGATTTATTGGATCAAGAGAAAGAAAGAGAAGAACTCCTTCTTTTGGAAATGGTAGGTTTTGTTTTGTTTTGTTTTGTTTTGTTTTTTTCCAGTGCTTTTATTGTGCAGAAGGATGGGAGAAGCTTCTCCAACAGATGATAACTATACATTTAGGACTAAACTTAATGTGAATCTCCTCAGTGGTCTTTTCCCTCTATATTTTTCTTAAAAGATTAAAGAGACGATCTGATGCTTTTTATTATAGCCTTTCATGAATTAGAAGGATGCCTATCCTCTTCTGATTGTTTTAATTAAATTTGGGGGGAAGGAAAGAGGACAAAAGCCTTGAGGAATTCCTACTTTAAGGGAATTTTGTTTGTATTTTGTGTTTTCTGTGATATTGAGGAGATTTCCAGACCAAAGAAATGTCACCCTTCTTGTCTTAATGCCCTTTCTGTCATGCTGTTAGCTGGTATGGAAGAGAAAAAAATCATTTCTTTCCAAAATCACAGCACAATTTGCCTTGAGGATGTGACTTCTTCACCTGAAGGTATCCATTTGTCTTATACCCTGCTATTGCATTAAACTTTTTTTTAACACATACATAAAGCTGATCATATCATCTCCTATGGTCAATGATGGTCTATTTCCTATCAAATAAAATCATGTTTTTTAGCCTGTTAACAAAGGGCCTCCATAGTCTCCCCCCAACCACCCTTTCTGGCCTCAACTCATGCTACTTTTCCTTCAGGTGCCCTAGTGGCTAGACTCTAACCACTGTTTTCCCAATCAGGCCTTATCACTCTCCTGCCTCCTTGTCTTTGCTCATGCCATTACCTTCCTTCTCCCCAAATCTGTTAGTTGAACTAATATTATCCTCCAAGCCCCAGTTCAAATGTCATCTCTCTCGTAGCCTTCTTTGTTATCCCCAGACAAAAGCAGTCTCTCCTTCCTGTGTATTCTCATAGCATTTTTTACCTCTTGTGTGCTTTTAAGTCATTTTTATTTTACCTATTTGTCCAGAAATGAGCCATGATTTTTCTTCAGAGATGACTTGTGTAAAAATCTCAGTATAACCTATAATCATTATCTTTCAGTGTTTAGCCATTTTTTCTTTAAAAGAGATCTAGTGTTTAAGGATTTGGTTTTTATTTAGTCAGTCTAGTAGTTATTTGTGTACATGTCATTTTCTTCCCACTGAGTTATCAGTTTGTTATGCATAGCTTGGACCCCGAATACAGGGGAAGACAGACTTCAATACATGGAGACTCCATATGGAGATAAGACTCTACATGGAGGTCTTCTATACATTAAAAACAATCAAATAAGGGCAGTTAATTAAAAGGAAACAATCAGGATACATTAGGTAATCTTATTTCTAATTGAAGGAAAGATTAAGGACTTTTCCAAATTAGGAAGGAGTGAACAGGTACAATTCCCTGAAATCAGAAAAGAAGGTGTCCTGCCCACCCCGTTCTCCCAAGTGTCTGTGAACAATCAGAGGAACATGGAAACAATGATTGATTGATCAGTACAAGGCCAGTTTTCAGATAAGACATATGGGTTGCTTGAGATGTACAGTTGTGAGAAAACTCCTGGCATCAGTCTTTGAATCTGACTGGGTTTCTGGTCAGCATAAGCTAGGTCCTTAGTTACGGGTCTCTAAACAGCAGGTAGGGGTGGTCCCATTTCCCAGCCATGCAGGACTAGATTCAAACAATGCAATAAGGCTTTTTCCCAATTCCCACAATTGAATAAAATTTTCTCACAAGGCAGAAATTGGACTAGACCCATAATTGAATAGAAAGGGAACTGAGCCAGCTCTAGGATTGAGTCACAAGATGAAGTTGGTATGGTTTATTTCCCACATTAACTACTTGCAGTCCTAATCCCCTCAATTCTCTCAAAGAGAAGGTGAAAAGAACTCAAGGAACACATCTTTATACTCCATGTTGTTACAAAAAATGGACCGTTCTTAAAGGAAACAAAAGCTGGGCTTCCACAGGAAAAAAAAAATGAATGTGAGGGTGGAGTTGGGGAGACTTGACTGATGTCAGAAGGTTGGAGAGTGGAAAAATGTCACCCAGATGTGGAAGAGAAAGAGGATAGCTGTATACATAGAGCTGACAGATAGATTTGAGGCTTTTCCTGAAGAGAGGGGAACTAGATGTTCTGAGGAAGAAGAGGCTGCTTCTCCCCAAGGAACGGTGTAGGAGAACCTCATATGACACCAGGGAAGAAATCATCTTGGAAAGGTCAGAGGAAGAAGAGGAAAAGTGGTGGTTGATGACTTCCTCTTCAGAGGGCTGCTGAATAATTTGTCTACTTGATATCAACAGTAGAAAGGAATATGTCTAAAAGCTAAGAAAACCTCCAAAGACTTATTCTCCTTTTGGTGATTCAGGAGGGCATATGTGATAGTGCAGAAGGAGCCTAAAAAGTTGTGCTAAAGATTACAAAATCTTAGACAAGAAACTAAAGACCAAAATGGGGCACGGTTTGCATTTTCCTCACTGTTGTCCACTGAAGATAAGGAATTTAGAAAAAAAGAAATTGATTTAGGAAGTGTAGAGTCTGAGACTAGTATCCTTCGAGGCCATCTCACCTATTCCCACATTTTGAAGAGGAGGAAATAGGTTCATGGATGTGAAATAACCTCCTCAAGTTAGACGGGATAAGGTTTGGGACTTGTGGACAGTGGCTTTGCATAGAGGGATGACAGGCTGCTGGCCAGAAATGGAATGCATTTAACAAAACCTCATAAGAATGGACTTGCTGGGCATATTGCAAATCTAATCAAAAGGGCCTTAAACTAAAATGAATAGGAGGAAGAGAGTTGATTAGTTATATGTACCAATGTAGATAATGTAGAAGGTAACTACAATGAAGGAGAAAGAAGATCACAGAAAACAAAAATCCCAAAAGGGAGCCAGTAGTAAATCCTGTGACTGCAGTGTGTCTGTACTGAAATGCTTCCTTATCTGAAAAATGGAGATAATAATCACTTCTCCATAGGGTTATTATGTGGATCATATGAAATAATGTATGCAAATCACTTTTCAAATCTCAAAACAACATATAAGTGTTATTATTGTTGTTATTAAAGTCTAGGCAATAGGCAAGAGGAACTAATAAATTTGACCTCATGAGTATCCCTGAGACTTGGTAGGATGAGATCTGTCGCTGGAATATGTGTGACCCTAAAAAGATACACTTTTTTCGAAAGAAGACATGTGAAAGGGGCAGGGGGAAATAGCATTTTATAGTTAAAAACATATATTCTTGGGAAGAAGTTCAGAAACAAGAAGTGGGGGAAGCATGGTGGTAAGTAGCAGAGTGAAAATCAGTGGAGGGTATTAAAAGTGATTTTGTCATCAGACGTCTGTTAGAGCTTTCTGTCTCCCAGAAGCAAAGCAGCTACAAATCTTCTTGGCATGCCTTAATGATAATGTCATCTTTTATGGGACAGAGAAATTAATAAAAGAATACTCCATTCTGGATCTGCTTCTCACTAGTAGGGAGGAATAGGTAGCTGGGATGCGGATGATGGGAACATTGAAAAGAAATGACCATCTCTCCTAGATTTTGTGATGGAGAAAGAAAGAGAAGTCAAAGTATGACATGCACCCTAAACTTTAGGAGAGCACATTTCAAAGGATTCGAGAAGGATAGGTATGAAATCATGGAAATCAGTCTATAAAGAATAAGAACTTTTCAAGAATAAACTTCCATTGAGTCAGAAAAATGAAAATTGTCTAGAGACCAATGTGGATACCCAACGACTTTATTAGCCAACTGAGGTTTTATAGGACGTATGTACAGAAGATGGAAACAAGGACAAGTAACAAGGGACAAATACAAGAGCTTGTCACAACAGTGTTGGAAGTACTAATGCTCAGAAGGAGCTGAGGCTCACAAGAAAAGTGAAGAACAAAAAAGGTTTTTAAAGGCATATTAGAGGAAAGGGCAGGATTGGAGAAAGAATAAGACTGTTGCTTGGGCTGGATGGAATGTTGATAACTAATAGAAAAGGATAGCAGAAATGCTCAATTCTTGTCTTCTGTTTTTTTGGCCAAAGAAAATGGCCTTTGTACAGAGAATGGCAGAACCAAAATGGTTAATAGAGAGTTGATATCCAAGATAAGTAAGGAGACAGTAAGAAAGCATCTTGTTACCTTTGATGAATTCAAGTCACCTGCTCCAGATGAACTGTATCTTCTTTACTAAAAGAATTGATAAATGTGATTAGCAAGGCCTTTCAGTGATATTTGACAGATTATGGAAAATGACTGGAGAAGGGAAAATGTCCTATTTTTCAAAAGAGGAAAGTAAACAAAGCCTGCAAGCTACTTTCTATCTAGAGAGCTTGCGTTTTGTTCCTGGGGAAATTATAAAACAAATCACTAAAGAGGTATTTGTTGACATCCAGAATGGGAAGCATTGATTATGAAAAGTCAGTTTCGGGGCAGCTAGGTGGTGCAGTGGATAGAGCACTGGCCCTCAAGTCAGGAGGACCTGAGTTCAAATCTGGCCTCAGACAAACACTTGATACTTACTAGCTGTGTGACCCTGGGCAAGTCACTTAACCCCAATTGCCTAAAAAAAAAAAGTTTCACAAACATAAGATGGAGGAATCATAATCAGTAGAATGTCTGAAAAAGATCTGGGAATTTGGGCAGACTGCAAGCTCAATGTGAGTCAGTAGTGCGAATAATTTTCAAAAAAAAGATAACGAGACCGTATCTGGATTGTTGTGTTCAGTTCTGGATGTCACAGCTTAAGAAGGACATGTAAAGCTGGAGGGAGTGTCCAGAAGAGGGGAGTTGGGATGATAAGAGTTCATGTGGTATGAGGATTATTTGAAAGAACTGGGAAGATTAGCCTGGAGAAACTGTGTTGAAAAATGTGTGGGTTGTTTTGGGGAGGAAGTGGATTCTCCCTCATTGGAGGTCTTCATAAAGCATATTCTTTATGACTACTTACCAGGTTTGTTATAGTGACTATTCCTTTGGGGTCTGAGTTGTACTAATTGGCAGTTCTCTTGCAATTTAGAAATTCTATGTGATTCTGTGTTTCTGCGTTACACCAAGGGCTGGGATAGGAGTCATGAATATCCCTTCTTTCTTCAGGGTAAAAAGAGACATTATTTCAGTTGGGATACTAGGATACTCTGTCTTCTTTGGGGTTTTGTGACATTCTTCTCTCTTGATTCTCCTGCTTGCCCTATCACTCTTCATTCTTATTTGCTGGATCATAAACCATTCCCATATGTATACCCCAAGGTTTTTTCCTGGGCCCTCTTCTCTTCTCTCTTATATACTCTTTCTCTCTTGATGATCTCATCAGTGCCCATCAGTGATCATCTCTTTGCAAATTAATTCCAAATCTATGTATCAAGGGGGCACCCACACTTAAGAAACATCTCCACCTAGATGTCCAAAACAAAACTCATTTTCTCCCCTTCCTCCCTAACCCCCAAAAAACTACCCTTTTTCAGAACTTCAAAACTTCCTTGTTTCTGGCATTCTTCCATTAACACACGTTTAGAACTTCGGAATCATCCTTGGTTCTTCCCTCTCTTTTTCCCCTCAGAGCTGAACATTTGCCAGGTCTTCTTGATTTTACCTCTATAATATCTCTCACTCATCCCCTTTCTCCACTAATACAGTCACTACTTTAGTTCAAGCCCTTATCACCTCTTACCTAAATTATTGTAATATCTTCCTGATTGGTCTTCCTGCCCCGCTCCAGTTCATCCTCCATGCAGCTACCAAAAGAGTATTCCTAAAGGACAGGTTTGGCCATGTTGTTCTGCTATTCAAAAAGCCCTAGTAGATCTTCATAACCTCTAGGTTAAATACAAACTCCTCTGTTTGTCCCTCCAAGACCTGATTTCAGATGACTTTTCTAAGCTTGTTACACTTGCTACACTTGATGCACTCTACATTCCAGCCAGATTGGCTGGATTGATACAGGGCATCATTTCATCCCCATTCTTTTGCAGAGACCCAGAATGTGCTTCTCCTCACGTCTCCATATTAGAATCTCTAGCTACTTTCAAAGCTTAGCTCAACTACTATTTCCTGCATGAGGCCTTTTCTGATCCCCCACCTACAAATTACTCCTTGAAATTGCATTGTATTTGTGTGTGTGTGTGTGTGTGTGTGTGCGTGTGTGTGTGTGTGTGTTATATTGTTTTCCCCAATAGAATGTAAGCTCCTTGAAGGCAAGAACTGTTTCATTTTGTCTTTGTTTTCCCTGTGCCTGTATATTGTAGTACTTTATAAATTCTTGTTGGTTAATTGACTAGAAAAGTAATTTCCAACCTCTTTCTTCCAAATGTGCTCTAGGTCAAGCCTCTAGTCAAATTTGGTGTCAGTGATTCCCCAGCCTATTCAGAAATAGCCAACCCCACATTCAGATTAAAAAGGTTCTGATATGTTGACTACTATTTACAACATAATTTCAATGTGTGCTTTAGGTATCTATAACTAAGCTGCATAGGATTACCACCTGGTCTAGTGCTTTTCACAGTAGACATTCAATAAATGTTGAAAATTGACCAAATAGAATATATTAAAGTGAAAACTATGAAGTAATGAGAACATTGTTTTTAAACAAACATCCCTAAACTTATTCATCTAAATGAATGCTGTCTTTTAGCAGTTACACAGCGAAGCTGTGCATGTATTCTAGTGAACCTGTCTTTGTCAAAATTCATTTTTGGAGTTACCTTTTAGAGCCCTTTTATTTAGAGCCACACAAGAAAATAAGTCTCATTTCTTCATAGTCATTTCTCAGTTTTGATTCCTCTAATCCCCCACCAAAAAATTTGATCAAATTTGATCATCTACTATATCCACCAGACTTGACTATGAACAACTTTTTGGCTTAGTCTAAAATCAAATTTCAAACCTCAAAAGATGAATATTTGCCACCATTAATGATCTTCAAAATAATATTTTTTAAACATTGAAGGATAATTCAAGGCAGTATTGCTAGAATAAGTATGTAGATTACCTCCTAAGGTTTTGAACTTTGAAGATCATAACTTTCATTTGAGTATGTAAGTTCTAGTATGTTTATTTTTTAAATTCAAATTTCCTCACATATAAGGCTAAGCAAATGAGACTATGCTTCAATAAGGTAAAATAATTAAGAAGTCTTAGTGATTTGAAATAATAGATACTTAATATATTTGTTAGGTTTATATACAAACAGAAGATTTAAAATATGAGTAAGCAGATAAAGGGTTCTCTTACTTCAACTAATCCCTTGTACATCTGATGTAAGGAAAAGGAAGAATTTCAACAGTTTGGTTTTATTGATGTTGTTGTTCTTAAGAAAAAAATACTTTTTGAAGAGTTTGGAGTTTTGTTACATTCCATGTGTCATTAAAAGTGATTTCTAAGAGACAATGAAAATGACATTTGATAAAGAGGAAACTTAAAGTCAAGCTTTTTAAATAGGCCATGATATCACCAAAGACAAAACTGATGACCATATTGTAACATAGATTTTCCGTTTATACTTTCTTAAAAGTAACAACAAAGAGGATGTAAGCAGGTGTGAAAATAAAACTGACGTAATGTTTGTTTTGCTCTAGCAATGTGAATTATTTAAGAATGTGCAAAGATAGGCTCCTTCCATTTTTTACATATCTCTAAAGTGAAAACGGGACATTTTTTTATGAACAGAAATTGGGGCATACAGAAACATGATTCTTCCCCTTTTCAGAAACAAAATGGTTGTGGAAAATACCACTTGTGAATGAAGATGTGAGCCATTAATTTGCGTGCCCAAATTACTTGTTCAGTAGAATTCATGTGTAGTAAATCCAGAGATCTGGCACATGACTGAAAAAAATACTGGCAATAAGAAAAAGTATTTTGTGGAATAAACAGTACTGACCTTAGCCAAAAAAAGTCAGCGACCGAAAGATTATGCCTGATGTTATTTACTTGGTCCATTCACTGACTAGAAACTAAGATGATTGCCTGACAATAATGGTTCAAACTGCTTGTCATGAAAGTTGAAAAGCCTAGTGGAAATAACAAGAAAAAAACCCCTATAAACAGCCCTACATAGAGCCCTGAGTGAATCATGGCACCATAGGTTTCACACTAGATAAAGCATAGCTCCGCAGTGTACCTATGGAAAACAATGGTAGAATAAATTTAAAACTGGAAGGGACTTAGAGATCATATATATGACATGTCATGTGTGTGACAGGAAGTAAATAAATGTGAGATGTAGAAATTAAACCCACATCTTCTGACTCAACTCCAGAGCTGCTCACTCTGTTGTACTACCCAGCCTCTAAGTGCCTCACTCCAGGAGCTGCTCATCCTGATGATGACTCTGAGTTATGCAAAGAACATCCAATTGTATTCCATATCCATGAAAAACAACAAAAAAGGTTGTGGATATTTTTCCTTATAAAGACAAGCCATTGTCTATTTAAGAAGTTCAGTAATCTATACTATTTGGAAAGATTTCCATTTAAAGGTATTTTTTAATAGTGTAAATATAAATATATAATCTTCATTTATTGAGAAAATTCACTTCTTTGAATGGCTCACCCTTTCTTCTCTACATAATGCAAATTAACAATCTCTTTATGGAAAACTTAAGAAATAATTTTAATTACTTTCATTTGCTTTCTACATAAACATTATTTTGAGAATTTTTTAAATAGAAGTTGAAATACCCTAATGAAACATTACTAATGTGAAAGAGAGATATATTGTTTATTTTGGTTGATATGAGAGAATCTCTGAGTTTACTTTTCAGAAAATGTTGACTTACTGTTTTTGGTACATCTTCTATGAGGAATTAAAAAGGACTCAGAAAGTCTTGTGGCATCATTAAATGTGATTTGGAAGCATGATGTTTTATGCTTCTAATGAGCTATTCATTTATAGGAAATTAAATGTCATTGTTGAAGCTTAAGATCTTGAAACTTAAGATTTCATTACAGAAATTTTAAAATTTGCTTAACCTGTATTGTCTTAATTTTATGAATAATGTTTCAATAACAGGAGCAACTAGAAAAAGAGAAGCAGCAGAATGAGGGAAGACAAAGTAGTGATAAAATCTTTGAAAAGAAACAACGTAAGTCATTTGCATTCAATGGTACCATTATGAAGAACAATACTCAGTTTTTAACTTGATAGGGACTATTACTTTTTTGCATTTAACAAAGTGGTTTTAGCACGAGCATGTTTCATAGTTGGGAAAAATATAAATTATAATGTTAATGAAATATGCAATTTTAGTTCCCTTTGAAGAAAAGATTAAGGGTGGTAGAACTCTTTTGTTGTTGATGACACTAATTCAAAAGAAATTTTGACTCAGTCTGCCTGTCAGTAAACATTTATTAAGAACTTACTGTGTGCCAGGCACTGTGCTAAGTACTGGGGATGCAAAAAAAGGCAAAAGTCAGTCCCTGCTCTCAGGGACAGTCTTATTGGGGAGACAACAAGTAAACAATTATGTACAAACAAGTTATATACAGGATAAATAAAAATAATTAAGAGAAGGATGGCACTAGAATTAAGAGGAGTTGAGAAAGTCTTCCTTTAGGGGGTAGGATTTTAGTTTGAACTTGAAGCCAAGGAAGTCTGTAGGCAGAGCTAAGGAAAGAAAGCATTCCAAGCCTGGGAGAAGGCCAGAGAAAATGCTTGCAGTCAAGAGGTAGAGTGTCAGCTTTTCCTAGGAGTTTGGCTGAAAAGTGGGAGTTAAGAATAATAGTTTATGGCAGAACTAAGATGGCTGAATAAAAGCAGTGACTTGCTTGAGCTCTCCCCCAAACCCCTCCAAATACCTGTAAAAAATGACTGTAAATAAATTCTAGAGCAGCAGAACCCACAAAAAGATAGAGTGAAACAAATTTCTAGCCTAAGACAACCTGGATGGTTGATAGGAAAGGTCTACTGCACTGGGCTGGGAGAAGAGCACAGTTCAGCATGGGCCACACAGGCAAAGACCAGGCCTCAGCAAACCTGGAGCAGGCCTCAGGGGATTGAATCAAGGGCAGCTGTGGCGGTTTCCAGATTTCTTAGCCCACAAACGTCAAAGACAACTTAGAAAGTCAATAGGAAAGGTCTGTTGCACCTCAGTGAGAGAGGAGCTTGGTCTGGCCCCAGTCCTGGCACAGCCCCGGGGTGGCGGCTGCTTCCAGAACCCTCAGCCCACAGACAGTGGGGGAATCAAGTGGCTTATCAGAGGGGGATTGCGGGGATCTCTTTGTTAGCACTGAGGCAGGATTATCTTGCTTTGCCAGTACTTGGATCTGGGTCACAGTTCTGGGTGGCAGTCCTGGGGCGAGGAGGAGTGTTGGTGTGATGAAGCTTGTAGTGGCAGTAGAGAGGGAATCTTCCTCACAGTTCCAAGGCAGAAAAGAGTGCTGGTGATCACTCATAGACCAAATCCCAGGCCAGGAAAGGAGTAAACACCTCTCCTTTGATCACACCACCTTCGAAGAACTGAAAATTTACAGGTCCCTAGAAGTATCTCTGAAAACAGCTGCATAAAACCCCTGAAGTTTGGGACAGTACATTCTCCACACTGCAAGCAGACCCCTACCTTAACAAAGAGTTTATAACTCAGGTAATTGACTGGGAACATGAGCAAATAGCGTAAAAAAGAAAAGTCAAACCATAGGATCTTACTTTGGTGACAAAGAAGGTCAAAACATACAACCAGAAGAAGACAACAAAGACAAAGCTTCTACATCCAAAGCCTCCAAGAAAAATATGCATCAGTCCCAGGCCATGGAGGAGCTCAAAAAAGCATTTTGAGAAGCAAATAAGAGAAGTAGAGGAAAAATTGGGAAGAGAAATGAGAGTGATGCAAGAAAATCATGAAAAACAAGTCAACAGCTTGCTAAAGGAGACCCAAAAAATACTGAAGAAAATAACACTTTAAAAAAATAGACTAACCTAAATGGCAAAAGAGGTCCAAAAAGCCAATGAGGAGAAGAATGCCTTAAAAAGCAGAATTGACCAAATGGAAAAGGAAGTCCAAAAGCTCACTGAAGAAAATACTTCCTTAAAAATCAGAATGGAGCAAATGGAAGCTAATGACTTTATGATAAATCAAGAAATTATAAAACAAAACCAAAAGAATGAAAAAATAGAAGACAATGCGAAATATCTCATTGAAAGAACAACTGACCTGGAAAATAGATCCAGGAGGGAGAATTTAAAAATTATTGAATTACCTGAAAGCCATGATCAAAACAGAGCCAAGACATCATCTTTCAAGAAATTATCAAGGAAAACTGCCCTGATATTCTAGAACAAGAGGATAAAATAGAAATGGAAAGAATTCACCGATCACCTAAACAAGATCCCCAAAGGAAAACTCTTAGGAATATTATAGCCAAATTTCAGAGTTCCCAGGTCAAGGAGAAAATATTGCAAGCAGCCAGAAAGAAACAATTCAAGTATTGTGGAAACACAGTCAGGATAACCCAAGATTTAGCGGCTTTTACATTAAGGGACCAGAGGACTTAGAACATGACATTCCGGAGGTCAAAGGAGATAGGATTACAACCAAGAATCACCTCCCTAGCAAAACTGAGTATAATCCTTCAGGGGAAAAAATGGATATTCAGTCAAATAGAGGACTTTCAAGCATTCTTGATAAAAAGACCAGAGCTGAATAGAAAATTTGACTTTCAAATATAAGATTCAAGAGAAGCATGAAAAGGTAAACAGAAAAGAGAAATCATAAGGGACTTATTAAGGTTGAACTGTTTACATTCCTACATGGAAAGATGATATTTGTAACTCATGAGACTTTTCTCAGTATTAGAGTAGTTGGAGGGGAAAAAAATATGTATAAATAGATAGAGGCCACAGAGTGAGTTGAAAATGAAGGGGTGATATCTAAAAAATAAAATTAAGGGGTGAGAGGATTATACTGGGAGAAGGAGAAAGGGAGAGGTAGAATGTGGTAAATTATCTCACATAAAACAGACAAGAAAAGAAGCTTTTACACTGGAGGGGAAAAGGGGAAGGTGAGAGGGAATGAGTGAATCTTTTTCTCATTGGATTTGGCTTAAGGAGGAAATAACATACACACTCAATTGGGTATGGAAATCTATCTTACCCCACAGGAAAATAGGGGGGAAAGGGGATAAGAGAGAGGGGATGATAGAGGGGAAGGCAGTTTGGGGAATGGATAATCAGAAGCAAACACTTTTGAGGAGGGAAAAGGTCAAAGGTGAGAATAGAATAAACGGGGGTGGGATAGGATGAAGGGAAATATAGTTGGTTTTTCACAACATGACTATTATGGAAGTGTTTTGCATGACTACACATTTATAACCTGTATTGAGTTGCTTGCCTTCTCAGTGAGGGTGGGTGGGGAGGGTGGAAGGGAAAGAATTTGGAACCCAAAGTTTTAAAAATAAATGTTAAAAATTGTTTTTACGTGCAACTGGGAAATAAGATATACAGGCAATGGGGTATTGAAATCTCTCCTGCCCTACAGGAATTTAGAAGGGGAAGAGGATAAGAGAAGGGGGGCGGTGTATGATAGAAAGGAGGGCAGATTAGGAGAAGGGATATTCAGAATGCATGCCATCTTGGGGTGGGGGCGGGGCAAGATGGGGAGAAAATTTGGAACTCAAATTCTCGTGGAAGTGAATGTTGAGGTGGACAGAACTACAAGATGGCAGAGTAAAAGCAGTGACTTGCTTGACCTCTCCCCCCAGACACCTCCAAATACCTGTAAAAAATGGCTCTAAACAAATTCTAGAGCAGCAGAACCCATAAAAAGACAGTGAAACAAATTTCCAGCCCCAGACAACCTGGATGGTTGATTGTGCCAGGCTGGGAGAGGAGTGCAGTTCAGCATAGGTGCGCAGGCAAAGACCAGGCCTCAGCAAACCTGGAGCAGGCCTCAGGCGATTGAATCAAGGGCAACTGTTGTGGTTTCCAGACTTCTCAACCCACAAACACCAAAGACATCTTAGAAGGTCAGTAGGAAATGTCTGTGACCACATTGAGAGAGAAACTCAGTCTCAGCCCCAGTCCCTGCACGCCCCTGGGGCAGCAGCTGCTTCCAGAGCTTCCAGCCCACAGACTGAGGGGGAATCAAGTGGCTGATCAGAGGGGGATTGCAGGGATCTCTTTGCTGGTGTTGAGGCAGGATTCTCTTGCTTTGCCTGTGCTTGGATCTGGGTCACAGTTCTGGGTGGTAGTCCTGGGGCGAGGAGGAGTGCTGGCATGGTGGAGCTTGTAGTAGCGGTGGAGAGGGAATCCTCCTCACAGTTCCAACGCAGAAAAGAGTGTTTGTGGTCACTCATAGACCAGAGCCCAGGCCAGGAAACCTCAAGCTTAATCATACCACCTTGGAAAAACTGAAAATTTATAGATCCCTAGAAGTATCTCTGAACACAGCTGCACAAAACCCCTGAAGCTTGGGACAGTACATTCTCCACACTGCAAGCAGACCCCTACCTTAACAAAGAGTTTAAAACTCAAGTAATTAGCTGGGATCATGAGCAAACTGCACAAAAAAAAGTCAGACCATAGAATCTTTCTTTGGTGATAAAGAAGATCAAAACATACAACCAGAAGAAGACAACAAAGTCAAAGCTCCTACATCCAAAGCCTCCAAGAAAAATATGAATCAGTCTCAGGCCATGGAAGAGCTCAAAAAGGAGTTTGGGAAGTGAATGTTGAAAACTAAAAATTAATTAATTAATTTAAAATAAAGAAAGAGGTGGAGTGTCTTATTCTCCTAGAACAGCCCAGGAGGCCAGTGTCTCTGAATTGAAAAGTACATGGTGGGGACAGCTAGGTGGTACAGTGGATAGAGCACTGGCCCTGGAGTCAGGAGGACCTGAGTTCAAATCTGGCCTCAGACGCTTGACACTTACGAGCTGTGGGACCCTGGGCAAGTCACTTAACCTCAATTGCCTCACAACAACAAAAGTACATGATGGGATGTAAGGTGAAAGAAGACCAGAAAGGTAGGAAGAGTCTGGATTATAAAGGACATTGATGCCAAACAGAGCATTTTGTATTTGATCCTGAAGGCAATGGGGAACCACTGGAATCTATTGAGTAGTGAGGTAACTTGGTCAGACTTGCACTGTAGAAAAATCACTTTATCACTTAGGTGGCTAAATGGAGGATGGACTGGATTGGGAAGAGACTTGAGGCAGGCAGACCCACCAGTAGGCTATTACAATAGTTCTGGCATGAGGTCATGAGGGTCTGCACTGGGTTAGTTGCAGTGCGTAGAAGGGAAAAAGGGGTGTATTTGAGTGACATTACAAAAGTGAAATTGACAGGCCTTAGCAATAGCTTGATATATGGGGTGAGAGTGAAGAATCCTAGATGATGCCAGGGTGACTGGGAAGATCATGTTTTCCTTTACAATAATAGGGAAGGCATGACAAGGGAAGTGTTTGGAGTGAAAGATAATGAGTTGAGGCAGCTAGGTGGCGCAGTGGATAGAGCACCAGCCTTGGATTCAGGAGAACCTCAGTTCAAATCCAGCCTCAGAGACATAACACTTACTAGCTGTGTGACCCTGGGCAAGTCACTTACCCACTGCCTAGCCAAAAAAAAAGAAAAAGAAAAAAAAAGAGATAATGAGTTGTTTTAGACAGATTGAGTTTAAATTGTCTACTGGACATCCAGTTCAAGATGTCTGAAAGGCATTTGGAGGTACACAGTTGGAGGTCAGCAGACAATCAGGTAGATTTGAGAATCATCAACACAGAGATAGTAATTATGTCCATGGGCACTGCTGAGATCACCAAGTGTTTTACAGAAAGAGAAGAGAGGACGGCCCTAAACACAACCTGAAGGACACCTGTGGTTAGAGGGCATGACCTGGATAAAGCTCCAGCAAAGGAACAGTGAGATAGAACCAGGAGAGAGTGAGGACTGAGCAATGAATAACAAAGTCTAAAGTGTGTAAATAAGGATATATGAAAAAAAAATACCAAGATTTAGGTGGTATGTGAAGAAACAGATTTTGGAATCTCATTTCCTATTATATATGTATAGAACTCAGTAAAAATTGAGTGATAAAAGTAACGAAAGCACTTACACAAAATTTTAGGTAGAGACAGTAAAACATCAGCTGTTCTGCCGAAAACCATTCCTATGAGTGTTGCGGGATCATCTTCATGCACCCCATCAACAAGTAAGGAACAACTTCCTTTTGTGCTACTTCCCTCTTTTTATTCACATTAGTGGTGGAGAAAGAGTTGGTACATGCAATTAGAGGACATACTGGAGGGTGTACCTTTTATATTTTCTTGTTAGTTGTTTTCATGGTCTTAAGTAATATGTAGGTAGGGTACAATTGAAATGTCTTGTTAGACTATCTTCCAGATATTTCAGTTAGCCTTCTCTGACAGAACAATTTAGGTCTTTTTTTGTTAGTGAAGGTGAAACAAAATCACAGTTTAAAATGTTTGTTTTTACTTGTTTTCTCTAGGCAAAGAAGTCAAGAAATCCAAATTGGTAAGAAGCCAATCCTTCAGTAGTCAAGCTCTTCACCCTAAATATGGCAACTTAGAAAAGTGTACTGGGTATGTCTGAAGTTCTGGCCCTTTACTTTGTAAGCAACAATTATAAATCTTATCCTGTTGCTCTAATTCATTATTTTTGCTTAGAGTTACCTGATCCTAAGGGGAAAAAATTATAGAATTGGTTATCCAAAGGTCAAAAGTTCATCTGTTTCCTTTGGTGTCGTTCAGTTGTTTTTAGTCATGTCTGACTCTTCGTGACCCCATTTGGAGTTTTCTTGGCAAAGATACTGGAGTGGTTTGCCATTTTCTTCTCCAGCTCATTTTACAGATGAGGAAACTGAGGCAAACAGGGTTAGGTGACCTGCCCACACAATTTGTAAGTGTCTGAAGCCAGATTTGAACTTGGAAAGATGAGTCTTCTTAACTCCAAGACTGGCACTCTATCCACTGTGCCACCTAGCTACCCTACTTCATTTGTTTTCAGTTCAAAATTTATTAGGTTATCAACCGTACATAAGGCTTTGTGAAAGGTACTACAGATAACAAAGATAAGATACAGATTCTGAAGTAAAAAAAAAAAGCTTACAGCCTAATGTGGGAAGATACCTACACATAATAATCACAGAATTTCTGAGCTGGAAGGGACCGCAAAGGTAATCTAGTCTAATCCATCCCTAAATAATAATCTCTCCACAACATATATTGGCAAGGGATCATTCAAGCTGTACTTGTTCAAATGAGGTTGAGCCCATTGCCTCCAGAGGTCCACTTTCGGATAGTTTGAATTATTAGTAAGTTTTTCCCTACGTTAAATCTAAACTTACCTCTTTGCAATGTCCATCTATAACTATGATATAAATAACTGTGATATGCAGTAGTGTACAGAAAGTAACTGCAAAAGAGAGGTTATGAGAAGTTTGAGGCAGGGAGAGATCACTTTTACCTAATAGTAGTCAGAGAAGGTTTCATGAAAGGCTTCGTGATGTCTAAGTTGGCCTTGAAGGAAGTGAATAAGCATACATTCTTTACAAGAATATCACTTTAAAAAGCTATTCGGTTTACCAATTTGTATATGAGTAGGACCACTATCAAAGATGCTGGAGGCCCAGAGCATGGAGAAAGCTACCTGTCTTAAACCTATGTAACAACATATATAGGAGGCATAACAGAACTTTATTTGAATGGAAGGAGCTTCATTGCTCTCGCCGTGTAACTTCTAAAGGATAAAAAAAAGCCTCAGTGACACCAGAGGTTGAAAAGTAGTCCTGTTGGTACCATCATTCTGTGATCTACAGTGGTCTACATCAGACGTGTCAAACACACAGCCCACAGGACTCCCAAATGTGGCCCAAACCAGATTAAAGTGTAATTAGAAAACAATAAAATAAGTAAAAATATAATAAAACATAGATAATATTACATTTTAAAGCTTAAGTTGGTGTGGGGCTGCAAGGATCCTTAAGCATCTTTAGTGACCTCTCTTTGTATTTGAGTTAGGCACTACTGGTCCACACCATTGTCTATTAGAAGGCCTGAAAGAAGAGGACATTCCTGGACTTTAAATACAGGAGATAAGTGAAGGGAGAATCCATGTCATTCAAATGAATGGCTATGTTGTTTTGTGGTTTTTTTGGTAACATTTTAAAAGCATGGCAGCTACATTTAAATTGGCAAAACAATAAGAAGGAAATAAGAAGGAGTCTATTAAAACTACAAGTAAAGTTTTATAGAGAATACATTTCTAAAAGTCTTTTAGCCTTTTCCAGTTTTGCTAGAGTGTGTACTGACATTTCTAATAGACAATTGTTGGAGTCTAATGAGAGTTCCTAGTCAATAAGAAAATCCCAGGATGCGGAATAAAAAGAATCAAGATTTAGATCAGTTTGGTACAAAAGGGACTTAATCTGCAGAGATGAAAATGTTTATAAGAACATTTACCTGTCTTAAAGACCCCAGCTGCATGGAAACTAACAATTCTGTTAAGCTGCTTCAAAGGTGCAAGGTAGCATTCAAGGTAGAATTCAAGTGTTTGTAGTAAAACAATAATTTTCTTGGGAATGGGATATTAAGACTCTGTCAAATATTTATTTGCTGAAACATTTGATTTGGAAAATATTTACTAAGATAGAATAGAATATATTAATTTTAAAACTCTACTAACACAATATATCCATATACTATCTACTATATGTCTGAAAAAAGCATGATCCTGCATTTTAAGTATTCCACAAAATTTATTTTCTTTTTTAGTAAAAATTCTACAACAGGATATGCAACTTCTGTCTCAGGGATTGGAAAATCTGTGCTTTCATATACTGGTAAGTGTCTTAACTATAGGAAGTCTTAAGTTTAATAAAAATGTCTGTTCTTGAACTTAACCTAGTTAAACATTTCTTCACTTCTAGGTACAGAATTTTCTCTTTAAGTCTGTGCCTTCATCAAAACCCTATGGAAATAAAAACTTTTTCAAGTAGGTGAAAGAACACTTGAATATACTGTTTGGTTTTTATAGTGCTATAAGCCAACTACTCAGTCATTTGAAGAGAGAAAAGACAAAATGTCAGGATGAATGACCTCACAGGCTTTGAGGGCAAGTTTAGACACAGACTAAAAGTTACTACAGTAACTTCTTCCAGAGATTAATAAGTGATAGAAGCTATTATATATTTATATCAGACTTTATAAAGTAATAATAGAACTTATATGATGAGCATTTTTACATTGACAAAAGAAAACATAGTGTTAAAATTGGTAGTTGCTAAAGATGTCCTTTTAACTTTCTACATTATAAGCATTGGTAGAGATTTCTGTTGATACTGAATCAACTTCCTCTCTTCATTGTCAGCAGCAGTGAATCTACTTAAAAATAACAGCAAAAGAATTAAAAGGCTCTGTAACCTGCTTTTCTTCCTATACTCAGGTTTTATATTGAATATTCATATATCTTTCCCATACTTTTCATGATGTCCTCTGTATATTGACAAAGACATTAGATGCCCATATTCATATTGCTCAAGTATAAGAGGCATTAAAAATCCACTGCAATATCCAGGGACTCTTAGCAAAATTAAACAATGAATCCTTAGCTAGAGATTTGTGAATTATTGAGGCTTTGGGAACTTAAATTTGATGCCTTTGGCAGGCAATAGATATACTTCCATTTTGGGCAGGTGTGGATTTGCATCTCATAGTCCCAGTTGGAGATAATTTTGAATAACATTACAGGTTTCAACAAATTTTGTCAGGGTCAACCAATCCTTTCACAGGTTTTTCTGCAGTAGAGTTATGATGGACAAGAAATTATTTGTCCTGAAATACACTGATAAATGAAATAAGTAATTTTTGATTGATCATCTAAATTAATTCTTCTTCTTTACTTTGTCAGTATATACCTGGCCTTCAAGGTTCAGAAGAGAGTCTCTGGAATCTAGCATCAGTGAGCACTGGGTGGATTGCAGCATGATGGAAGGAATAGTGGATCACCTCTTAAATCCTATGATTCTGCTGATTCATTCAGAAATACTACATTGGTCAAAATATTTATATCAGTTCTCTCAAAAGGTGGTTTATATAAACCTTAAAAAAAATCAGTTGAAGGGGGCAGCTAGGTGGCACAGTGGATAGAGCACCAGCCCTGAAGTCAGAAGGACCTGAGTTCAAATCTGGCCTCAGACCAAACACTTGATGCTTACTAGCTGTGTGACCTTGGGCAAGTCACTTAACCCCAATTGCCTTAAAAAAAAAAATCAGTTGAGGATTAAGAAGGAAAATAAGATGGCCAAGACTTGTAATTCTAAAAATCAAGCATGTTTAAATAGAAAGAAATGAGCTTTTTTTTGTTGTTGTTTTTAAATTCTGATTAGACTGTAAGCTCCTTGAAAGCAGGGGCTTCATTTTGTTTTTTGTTGTATTGCCAGCACTTGGCACAGTGCCTGGCACATAGTGGGACTTTAATAAATGCTTATTGACTGACTTAATTTAAAAATTTATTAAGGTTCTACTGTGTTCTGGGCACTGTGTTAGGTGAGGGGAATACAAACACAAAAATGAACCAGCCTCTGGTGCTCAGGAAGACGAAATATGTCCTAAGTAGTTTGGTCAGTGAAGGCCACTAGAAGCTGGATGTGTCAGAAAAGAATTCATGTAGGAGATGGTACTTGAGCGGAGCTTTTGAAGAAAGAAGGAGTTCTGAGAGGCCAAGGAGAGGAAGTTTCGCATTCCAGGCATGGGAGACCAACTGTGGGAAGATACAGAGATTATGATAAGATGGAATGTCATGTATATGGAATAGCCACAAAGTCAATTTCACTGGGTTGTGGAGTGTATAAACAGAAGTAATCTGTAATAAGGCTGGAAAGGTAAGTTAAAGCCCCACCAATCTACCCTGGCTCCAAATGCCAAACAGTGGAATTTGAATCAGATCTTAGAGGGAAGGACTGGAATTTACTAAGCAGAGGAGTGACATGCTCAGGCCTGTGTTCTAGAGCTACTATCAGTTTGACAGCTATGTGGAGGGTAGACTCGCTGGGAAGCTATTGTAACAGTCCAGGTGAGAGCTGATGAGGACCTGGAGGAGGGCCATGGCTGTGAGAGTAGAGAGAAAAGAATATATGTGAGAGAGGTTGTGGAGGTGTCAGCAAGACTTAGCCAGCTGATTGGATACATACAGTAAGGACATTAGGAATGACAGAGGGGGTGAGTTCTGTTAACTGAAAGGAGAGTAGTACTCTTGCCAGAAGTAGGAAATTCAGAAGAAGAATCGTTTTGGAGGTAAAGAAAATGTGTTCTGTTTTGAACATGTTGAGTTTGAGTTGCCAAACATATCATTTTGAAGTGTCCGTAAGGCAAGTGGTGATGTGAAACTGGAGCTCAGCAAAGAAATAAGGGCTAGATGCATAGATCTGGGAATCATCTGCATAGGGATAATAATTGAACCTATGGGAGCTAATGAGTTCACTAGAGAGACAAAATGTGGAGAGAAAGAAAAAGGTTCTAGAATAGAGTACGCCAACAGGTAGGGGCAGGATACAGAGGATGATCTAGCCAAGAAGACTGAGAAGGACAGATAAGAGGAAAATGAGAGAGAACAGTGTAATGAAAACCTAGACAGAGTATCTAGGAATAGGGAGTGGAGTGGTCAGCAGCATCAGCTGCTACAGAAAGGATAAGAAAGTGAAGAATTGAGTAAAGGCCATTCAGTTTGGCAATTGAGAGATCATTTGGTAACTTTGGAGAGAGCAGTGTCAATTGAATGATGAATTCAAAAGCCATATTGCAAAGGGTTGAGAAGTGACTAAGAGAGGAAGTGGAGACCACAAGGGTACATAGCTTTTTCTAGGAATTCATCTGTGAAAGGGAGGAGAGCTTTAGAATGAGAGTTTCAGAGGATGGTAGGATCAAGTGAAAGTTTTTAAAGGATGTGAAGAACTAAACGTGTTTCTAGGTAGCAGAAAATGAACGAGTAGAATGGGAGAGATAAAAGATGGAGGTGGAGGATGATTGTGGGGGCAGTCTGCCAGAGAAGACATTAAGGATTGGGATTAAGGGTATGTGTAGAGGAGTTGACTTTGGCCTGTTGAAGGGCCTTGTTTTCATTAGAGAGAGGAGTCAGGAAGGAGAGGAGAATTGTGGATGATATCAAAGGGTTTTAAGGTTCAGAGTAGAGGAAAAGAGGGATTTCACAGTGAATAACTTTCATTTTCTCAATAAAATGAGATGAGATCCTCTCTTGAGAAGGTAGGTGGAGGAGATAGTGTGGAAGAGACTTCACAGTAAATATATTTTACATAATAATTTCCTATAATTATTTTTCTGTATATAACTACATAAATGTGTATGTATGATTTTATATATATGTGTGTATATATAATGTATAATGTATGTGTGTGTGTGTATATATATATATGAATGTATATTTCTTTTCAAAGATAATTCATTTTAGTAAGTTGGCTTAATTACAGTATATACCTAAACTATAGACCTGAAATTTTAACCAAAATTCATGGCACTTTATGCTTAAAGGTAAATCTTTCATTTGTCTACATGTGAATATCTTTCAGATGATTCATTCCGGACCCGTAATTCCAGTGGTAATGCATCTTCTTATTCTAATACCTCCTTACCAAGTACCTCCCGTAACATAAGTAACTCAATTGACCAAAAGAACAATGGAAGTAAAGATACTCAGTCTCGAAAGGCTCCCTTGTAAGTGATCAATTGTTGGATGGTACTGCAAAGTAAAAGTTCTCATTTTTATTTGTACAGCTTCCAAGTTCCCTTGAAAATAAATGCCTGAAACATGGAAACACAATACATTTTAAGGGGAGAAATTTTAGATGTGATAAGTAATATATGAAAAGAACATTGTAATGTTAGTGAAATCTACAGAAGCCATTATAATTGGTTTCCGTAGTACAAAATTAAGCTAATATTTGTCTCTTTCCTCATTGATCCAGCCAGTCATCTCTGACTAAGTACAGGCTATTGGATGAAGCTTCTTGTGGTTTATTTCACCTGATTAATCCACAATTTTACAGTCAGAAAGATTTTTATGGTTGAAAATCAATTCTGTAATTGTGTCTTTAAGAAAATATACTTATGAAATTGCAGGGTTTTTGCTTTTTTTTTGTTAGTTCCAGTAATTTGGTTGACTTTGCTGCCTATGCTTTTGCCTGAAATGTGAAGACAGCATCATCCTCTAAAAGTGCATCAAAATCCTCTAAAAGTGCATCAGATTGAAATCATCTGAGCTGCTTGAAAAACAATCATGTTATTTTTGTGAAACTCATTTTCCCAAATCAGAATTGGAGAAAATTTGATGTTCTCCTTTTCCGTAGTGGCCCTTTTTTTTACTCATTTCATTCATACTTCTTTCTTAAATTGTTGAAGTTCTAAATACTTCTAGTCGAACTTTTATAACAGCATCCAAAGGGGAAGGTTGATTAGAGTTTTCACAGTATCAGAATAACTTTAATGCAGAATACCAATTATCCAAGTGGTTCAATTAAGAGACCTAAAAGTCGTTTTGTATTTGTCATCATATCAAATTATACTTCAGAATTACTTTCTTTTCATATTAATTTTTTAATATGTTCTAGTAACTACTCATGAGCAAACTTCAGAGACTCCATTATGAATTCTTTCCATAGGCTCATTTGAAGTTAGAAAAAAGACTGCATCTTTCCCACTCTCCTTCTTTCTTTCCTCCTCTCTCTCTCTCTCCCTCCCTCCCTCCCTCTCTCCCCTCCCCCTCTTCCCCTTTTCCCCTTCTTCTCCTTCTCTCCCTCCCCTTCTCCCCCCTCCCTTTTCTTTCCTCTTTTCCTTCTCTCTCCCTCTCTCCTCCTTTCCCCCTTCTTCTCCTCCTCTTCTCCCTCTACCTCTTTCCCTCCTCGCCTCTCTCTCCCCCTCCCCTGTCCTTTTCTCTTCCTCTTTCCCTCCCTCTCTCCCTTTCTCTCCAGCTCTCTCTGGGAACTTCTAATAAGCCATACCATGTATCAAGGTATGGATGCACTTTTTTTAGGATATCTAACTCTATATAAGATTTAGAAATCAGTAAAATATAACTTAAATAGTCTGAGTGTACAAGAATTTAAAAAGGTAATGTACCTACCTAGTTAATAATATTGGAGGTCTTTACCAGCCCTAAAATCATACCAATAGTAATTTTGGATTAAGAAGAAAAGCTCTTATGCTGTTTAAGGATATAGATACCTTTATTTATAACTTTAGTACTCTATTCATTGCTAAATATGCATGCTAGAAATAGAGATTTTTACAGAAGAATCTGTTTAAATCCATGAGGCTAGAGTGGTACCATGAAATAATGGAAAGAGCCATGAACTGTTTAAGCTATCTGAGTTCTAGTCCTGACCATGTATACGCAACACAAGTGAAGAATAAGAACCTACAAGAATTAAAAAAAAATACAACACACCTAATTATTAATCAGTAATTAGGTTGAAAGTTTCTTTCAATCACTTTTTCCGGGCATCAGTTTCTTCCTTTGTATAAATTAAAGCAATGGATTAGATATTCTCCAAAATCCCTTCAAACTATAACATTTCATGATTCTCTTGACAGAGGAAGGAGTGAAGTTGAGTTTGTAATAGAGTTTATAGCCCTTTCATAATTTTCTTAAAAGGAAAGTAACGTCTTCACATTCACATGAAACTTGGGCAAATTAAGACTAAAGATTTCCTTGGGATCCTTCCATTAGGAAATCTATTTAATACTACCAGAATTTAACCTTTCTTCCCATCTCAGATTGTTTGAATCATCAACTTTAAATCCCATGTATAAGGAGAGGAAGCCCTGAAATCTCTAAGAAAATGGTAGTTTGTTCTTTTCAATGTTCCTATCTCTAACTGTCCTTTAGTTCTTAAAGACTATTTTTATGCCAACAGGCTGCTTTCTCTCCTGTTCAAAAAACATCAAATCAGACAACACAGAATCTTTGGAGTAGGAAAGGACCTGAAAGATTATCTAGGCCATTCCATAGATGAGGGAAACTGGGATAGGGTGTGGGGATGGGGGTTAGTGAATTGTTCCAGGCCGCACAACTAATTAGTAGTAGAGAGAAGATTAAAACTTCTTTTCACTCCCAGTCTAGTTGTCATCACATCATACCATGCTGCCTCTTAAGGAATGGGGGTAAAAAAAAAAGTCTAATAGCAATTTCAGAATTTTTTCTCTGAATGAACTGAAAGAGAAGAACTCTCTATACTCATTATGCTGATTACTCAGCAGAAACAGGAGTGATATGTTCCTGGGGAGACATGTACACAAATACCTTGAAAAAATTGTATGATTTCAATTTAGTCTTCCTCATAAATGTGTATCTGTGTCACAGGTACATTGTTATGAAGCAATAGTCCCACTGTACTCTTACCTGGTCAGTTTTAAACTGCGCATGAATTTTTATTTTTAGATCTCGCCACCACATTTTAAGAGAGGCACTGACAAGCTTGTCCAAGAGGGTGATTGAATGCTGAGGGCATTCAATGCCATATCACATCATGGTTAGTTATAGAAACTGAGGAAGAGAAAAATTAGTGAAACCAAAGTTCCCATTGCAACATTTCTGAATAGCTCTCAGGTTGATGAATTATTTAGATTTAATGTCTTTGACCCCCAAAGGGAGAACTAGGAACAAGAAATGAAAGTCACAGGGAGGCATATTTCAATATAAAGGAAATTTTCCGAAAAACTAGAGCAATTCAACAATGAAATGGGCTGCCCTGGGAGGTAGTAAATTTCCCATCACTTGAGGTGTTTTGCAAAGCCTTTATGATCACTGTTAGGCCTATTAAAAACAGATTCAATTAAAGCTATCTACAGTCATATGAAAAAATGTTCTTAATCACTATTGATTAGAGAAATGCAAATCAAAGAGACTCTGGGGTACCATTTCACAACTATCAGATTGGCTAATAGGACAGAAAAAAAATGATGAATGTTGGAGAAGATGTGGGAAAATTGGAACACTAATGCATTGTCGGTGGGGTTGTGATCCAACCATTCTGGGGAGCAATTTAGAATTATGCCCAAAGGGCTATAAAATTGTGCATACCCTTTGACCCAGCAATACCACTTCTAGGGCTATATCCCAAAGGGATCATAAAAATGGGAAAAGGACCTACATGTACAGAAATATTTATAGCAGCTTTTATTGTGGTGGCAAAGAATTGGAAATTGAGAGAATGCCCATCAGTTGGGGAATGGCTGAACACGTTGTGGTATATGAATGTGATGGAATACTATTGTGCTGTAAGAAATGATGAGCAGTTAGACTTCAGAAAAACCTGGAAACACTTACATGAACTGACATTAAGTGAAGTGAGCAGAAGCAGGAGAACATTGTACACAGTAATGGCAACACTGTGCGATGATCAGCTATGATAGACTTGACTCTTCTCAGCAGTACAAGGATTAAGATGACTCCAAAAGACTCACAATGGAAAATGCTATCCCCATCTGCAGAAAGAACTGTGGAGTCTGAATGCAGATGAAAGTGTACTATTTGCTCTCCTTTTCTTTTGTTGTTTTGTTTTATTGCTTCATTCTCACCTCCCATTAGTTCTAAATGTTTTTTACATAATGACTAATGGGAAAATATGCTTAATATGAATGTATAAGTAGAGTCTGTATCAGATTGCATGCCATCTGGTGGGGGGAGAAGAGGGAGGAGAGAAAATTTAAAACTCAAAAATATGGAAGTGAATATTGAAAGCTAAAAATAAATAAATTATTAAAAAAAAAAAGATTCCTAATTCAGTTCTGGTTGGATCAGATGACCTCTAAGATCCTTTCCAGCTCAGTAAATTGGCCTTCATTGGCCTAGTTTTTTAAAGTGTGTTCTGAAGTTCAGCCCTATACTATGCTCAGAAGGAACGTAATATCTCCTGTTAAGGTATTTGGAAAAGAAATACTGAAAAGTGTACAATTTCCTGTAAGTTGGACAGTCCTGAGATTGCTGATATAAATTTGTACCTGGACACAGTAAATTGGCTCCAAAGATTTTTAGGCATACCAAAATCTTCATTTGTGCTGTAAAAATGTTCACCAATTATTCTTATGCTTCCTAATATTATCAGGCTGATATAGTTGATATTTGTAGTCATCAGTCACCATGTTTTCATTGTTGAATACATGTTTTCATTTTTCAGAACTTTATCTTTTAGGCCTAATCAACTGATTTTAAGGCACTTGACAATTTCTGTATCTTTATACAAATACTACTTACTTAGTCTTATAGAATTGGTTAAAAAATGTGAAAAGTTAATTTTTATAAATTGAATTGCATTCCAGTTTATTGGGCAAGTTTGCTAATTAAAATAACTCCTCCTACACCAGATTGTAGGAGTGTAATTGTTGTTGTTGTTGTTGGTTTTTGGTTTTTGGTTTTTTTAAAAAAAACAGGTAGTGGTATATCAGGTGGGCTGACAGTGGGTTACACCTGTGTTGCCTAATTCAATTTGCAAACAGTACTACTGAATAGATTGCTTTTATATAAAGCAGTAAGAATGTGCATGTTTCCTTTTCTTCTCTTCCTCCTTTTTTTTTTCTTTTTTCTTCCCATTCTTGTTTTTCAAATTCTTTTTCTTTTTTCTTCCCAAAGAAAATCTAGAAAATCAAATCCTTAGATCACCTGATAGACAAGGAAGAAAACCAAAGACAACTGGAGGTAATGGAATGGCTCGCAGAAGCAGGAGTGACAGCTGGGACTTTTTATGAATGAATTGGAGAGACTTCATTGCATCTGATGTCATTAAGCCTTCCATATTTGAAATTAGATTCCCTGGGTTGTATAGTATATATTTCTATAAATAATGTATTAGTTGCAGAATTCCAATGTTATAGTGAAATGTTGAAATGCAACTTTAGGTATATGCTTTAACTACTGCCGCAAGAGAGACAATTATGCCTATGTAGTGCAGGATACCAGTGTCATCTATTAATTGTTCTCAGTTACAGTTTTAGCATTTTAGCAAATTGCTATGGAAGTCGCAATCAGTTGAAATTGTCCTGGCTATATTATCTATTTGGGAAATTAATAGTATATTCATAAATAATCTTCAAGTCCACTGGAAATTAAATACTGAAGAATGTGTAATTTCCTGCAATATGGACAGTCCTAAGGTTGTGCTGACATAAATCTGTACCTGGACACCCCCAAATTCAAATTTGGCAATGAAAATTCTTAAAGGTTTCCAGTCATTTTTAGGAGCAAATACCTCCAAATAATTGGTTAATGATTTTCTTTATTTCATGGGACAGTTTCTTTTATAAATACTTTGTTTAAATTTTAGATTGTATTTTTTCTCTTTACTTAATTTTAAAATGATGAATCCAGTTTTTAATTAGCTGTTATTCCAAGCTATCATGCTTTAGCTATGTCAACAGCGTTTATTTGTACTAAGGCTAATATTTCCATCAAAATTTGCCTGCAGAGCACATATAGTTCTATTTTAAAATGCCAATACTTGAGATATATTGTATGAAGCTATTGTCAGCTTCTCTATTTCAAAATGCAATCAGCATATAACTATATTGATATCAGATAATATTTGTTTTTTAAATATATTGATGTATGATAAAGATGAATTAATTTGTGAATGCATATGTGCGTGTGGTTACTTTTTATATTGTGAAATAATGAATTATGAATTTATTAAAAATAAAACATAGGCTAATGCAGTACCTATATATTTGTGAAGAAAGTTTTAAATCATTTTCTGCAATGTTTCCTTTATAATTAAAAGGTAAGAAACCATAGTTTATTTAATGGCAAGTAAGAGAAGATATACTGTCTTCAGGATTGTCCAAGCCTTATTCTTCTCCTTTTCCCTCCTGATACCTGATTTTTGGCCATGTTAGCGATCCTAAATGCTCCTATAAGGTTTGCAGTTGAAATAAAATTGAACAGTCAGCCAGTCAGATTATGATGTCAGTAGTAAAGGTCTGGAGGAGGAGATAGAAAGTGCTGGCTGACTGAAGTTTGGGGCTCCTTGTGATTTCATTTATTCCTGCCCTCTGTGTGTCTTAACATCCATCCAGTTAGAGTCCATTATGTAAACTCAATATACTGCTCTCTAGAATAGAGTATTTGAAAGTGTATAATGGGGAATCTCTAAGATCCATAAGCTTTCTCTGAAACCTTGATCATCCTTTATTCTGTCAACAAGAGCAGTAATAAAGAAGGGAGGTGCATTGTTTTGACTTCCTTGGTTTGCACTCCTTATGCTATAAGCAGACTTTTTGGCTGTATTTGGAATTTTATGTTGGAATTTTGAGAGTAAAAGTTGTAATATTACCTCATGACCTGTTGCTAATTCAGACGTGACTTATTTGGTTCCCAGTTTTTAAAACATGATTCGATTCGATTCGATTGAACAGATGTGTTTTAAGCACTTTCTGAGTGCAAAGCCGCATGTGAGAGCCCAGCACTAGAGCTTGGAGTTGAGTACTTAAACATAACACCTACTAAGCCTTTTCACATGTTTGGTTTCACTTAATCTTGAAATCTGTAAGAAAAGATACCTGTTTACATCTTTCAGGAAGCAATGTTGTTAAAATTCTGAGAGATCACCGTGAAGCCTCTTTCTTAGATTAAGGTTCCCCAGGACTATACAGTGAAACCCCAGCAACATAGAACAGAACCAATTCCTGCCTGAAATAATCATGTGTTAATTATATCAGGCTCTTACTATATAGTAGCTGTGTTTGAAAGAATTCTGCCTACACTGTATCTGACCACATATAGGTTCAACCACATTCATTTCTGTTCGGTGGTATTCTGTTCTCTCAGGTAGTTCCTTTTCCAGTCTTTACCTTTTTTTCTTTTTTTTTTTTTGGTGAGACAATCGGGGTTAAGTGACTTGCCCAGAGTCACACCGCCAGTTAGTATTATGTGTCTGAGGCCAAATTTGAACTCAGGTCCTCCTGACTCCAAGGCCAGAGCTCTATCCACTGCACCACCTAGCTCCCCCCCCCCCCCGTCTTTACCTTCTTAAAAGAAAAATGTGAAATACAATTTTATCATTTGAAGTAATGCCAGACACATGGCCACATCCTATAAATCTGTGGAAAAATGGGTATTTAGATATGTTAAGTTATATTTGGGAGTTTCAGGGGGTAGGTGTGTGTATAAGAGAGAACCAATTC
Source organism: Vombatus ursinus (assembly GCF_900497805.2). NCBI lineage: Eukaryota > Metazoa > Chordata > Mammalia > Diprotodontia > Vombatidae > Vombatus > Vombatus ursinus. Next base: position 611,575 of record NW_020954572.1, on the reverse strand, counting down.
AAGGGGGAGGTTCTAGCCTGAAAGTGGGAGTGATGTACATTAGGCTGATTTACAATCTGAGAATAGACTAACATGCAAATTAGAAGCTGGAAAGCTGGATTAGGAACATTTTGGTAGTGTTATCTGATACTCAATAGCTCCATATTAGCATTACTATGAGTATCTGTGAATTTATTTTTAATTTTATTTTGTCTGTGTTCAATTTTGTTACTAGAAAAATATTCTGAAGATTCATTGCTCACAGGTAGGTAGATGGAGAATGTAGCTTACAATAAGTGTCAGACTCAAATAGAAACGGGATCCCTGCAGGCCTCATATTGACTTTAAAAAAAAAACACAAATTAACATCATCTACATTGTATATTTATTTTGTTAAACATTTCCCAGTTATATTTTAATCTGGTTTGGGCTACACTAGCCTGTATGTAGGTGGAGAGTTTGGTTTACATAATTACCTGGCCTTTTTAAAAATATCAGGTATTGAAATCAGAGTCTGTCATGGAGATGGTACATGACTGAGGTGTTATAGCCTGAAATTCTAGTTGAAGGCATCCAGAACATTTTTTTATTGTTGTGTTGCTGCAAAATTTCTGGAAGGGTGGTGAGCATTCAAATGAAAATGTCTTTTTTGCTAACTTACCACAAATGTGACTTTGAACAAGTCATTTTTACTTCTTTGAACTTTCCTCATCTCTAAAATAAAGGAGTTGGATGAGACTATCTCTTAGGTCCCTTCCAACTTGAAATTCTATGATCCTATGATGTTTTCCTTGACCAAATTAAAATAAAATAAAGTAGTTTACTTATGCTTAGACTATTCCCTCTATTCCTTGCTTTGCTGTTTTCCCACAAATAAATTGAACTAACTAGTACACAAGCAAACCACTCACCAAAAGCAACCTAGAGTTAATGAGTGGCAAGATTCTTTATGGAGGTATAAATCCATTTTAATTCAACAAACATTTATCCATTATCATATCCCTGCCATTATAGGGTCTTGTGTGTGAACATTACTAATTCACATTATTGGAATACAAATAATATCTTGTAGTTCACTCCCAATTTAAATCACTGAACAAAAAGAACAAACAAGCAATTCATTTTCAGTCGGTTTTAAATGTTAGAAATGAAACAAAAATGGTTGAATACATTTATAATGAATAATAAAGCATATAATCAAAAGAACATGGAAATTAATCCCCTTAATGAGCTACTCAACTTTTTTCTGAAGGAATAAGCGAGTTTATTCTTTATCATTTTTGTTTTTGTTATCATCTTGTGTCTTGCTGCTTTGTTGGCTTTTACAGGCAATTTGGAGAAGCAGAAACACTGCTTGATTTTTGTAAAGTTTGTTGGAAGGCATTTGTTTATTAGATAGGCTTTAATTACCGTCGCTTGGTGTAATGGAGAGAGACCCGGACAGGAAGACAGGAGACTTAACTGTAGTCCCGGTTCTATCACTGACTAGCGGTGTGATCTTTGGCAACTACAATTTCACTGTAGTTTCATAATCTAAAATGATAGATGTGGATTAGGTAATCTGTAAGGACCCATTGAGCCATCATATCCTGTGATTCTACCACCATCCTTTTAAATTTGCCTGAAAAACATCTCAACTGAGTTGACATCACTGAGCCAGAGGCAGTGCTGAGTGTATAACTACAATTATTTCCCCTCATTTCAGCCACCAGTGAGTGACACTCTAATGGTTTATAAAGAAACAATTTCTTTAGCACTCGAAGAAAATAAAAGCTAATTTTAAGGAGAAACTTTCTTACAGGCCCATTCCTTCCAAGCTCTTTATCTTTCCGACTGTACTCCAATAATGTCCATGTCCATCATTGTAGGCAACAGAATAAAGTCCACTTGAGTCCTAAAGCCTTATTGTCAAACTAGTCCTACTGCCATGTTTTAGTGGCTGAAAACTTGGTTAAAATATGAGGCAGAAAGCACGAAGACTTCCCTGCAGTAAATACTATCTTCATCTTCACTCCCAGCAGATTTCCACAAGAAGCTAGAAGCACAACCAAAACTAACCTGGGATGAGGACAATTCTCTTCCTGCCCCGCCTGCATCTTATGCATTATCATATGTACCTGTGGTAGCAAAAGACATTTGCGCGTGTTACGAATTACGGAAGAGACGGGTTGACCACCCTGCCAAGGAAGAGCAGACTTTTAGATGTCTCTTCGTAGATCATGAAGTGAAACGGATGATCTACTTTGACGATGGGAGGCATCGAGTAGGCAACAATTTCTGACATTGTTCCAGCCGCTGCTTCAGTCCCTCTCTCATTGACTTCAATTACCGTTCTCTGCAAAATCTACCAATGGAAATGAAGTAATATGCAAATAGTAACAAACGAGACACACAGCACCGAGTCGCCCCTGAGGGAAAAGTGTTTCTCCCTTCAATTCTTTTGCTGGTTGCCTTGGAATTTTTCCACCGTGAGTTCAGCCTTATCGTCTTATCACCAGAGGCACTGTATATCCCTCAAAGGTTGGGGCCATAGTCCAAATGAAACTTGAGGAACTTTCTGCTATACCTTGTGAAATCTGGGTTGACTTTAGAATTTCTTAAACTGTAGGCATTTAGCTCAAGGCCAAGAAGGGTGAGGGAAGCCTAACACGAGCTGCTTTCTGGGACCTGGACCAGATCTCAATGGAAAGAACACATTGGAAGAAAGGGAGCAGGTCCCAGCTGACCCTTGATTTGAATCAATACCCTTCAAATCTTCAAAGTTAGCAGGAACTCCTGAGGGTTCAGGGGCCTTACCGGCATCTTACGGCTCCTCTTGAGTAAGTCTCTTAAGGACCTTAGAGATTGAGCAGAGTTACAGATTATCTTATTCAACTCCCTGTCTGAAACTTAAATCCCTGCATAACATCCCAGAGAGGAGTAGCCGTCTAGCCAATCCCCAGAGACCTCCAATAATGGAGAACTCTTTACCTCCAGAGGTAGCCAATTTCATGTATAAACAGCTCTACTTGATAGTAAGTTATTTCTTATATTAAGGTGTAACTACTATCCACTGATACTAGTTGATTATCAATCCAACTCCCCCACCCCAAAGAGAAATATATCCTGGAAATGGAATTGATTTACATAAAATTAAAAATAACTTTAATATTAGTTTAGTTCCAGGGCAGGTATAGACCAGAGCCCTTCTTCTAGTACATACTTGATCCAGACATGCTTGCATTCATGCATGTGTGTATGTATGCCTATCTCGGCTAATTTGATTCCTAGCACGGGGCACCAGAGCCTCCCAATACATTACAATACTATATACATACATAGGCACACATCCGCTCGTTACAAAGTCTCATAACACAAACTCCTTTGCTGTTTAGACCTTACGGACTTTGAAATCCTTCTCTACTGGCTATAATGTAGGCATCTCTACATTGCAGCCACTGAATTTATTTTAACAGATATTTGGTGGAGTTGACAATGTGACACCTGTTCTTCTAACAACTCACAACTTACCTTAGACACTTTCAGATTCCTCGCTGGATCTGAGAGTTCACTCAGATCAGCCCAGGGTGAGAATACCGCTCTTATTCCCATCTGCTTAAGGATGTCTTGTACCTCATACTTCTGATCTAGCTTGAACTTTGGAAAGAAAACGTCCGTTTTTCTATGGCACAAATATACATAATCATGAAAAATAGACACAAGGCATTCTCTTTGGAAGCTAAACATAACCTAGTTTATTATTTAAAAAAGATTTCTGTTGAAGAGGTTATTTCAAATGCTGCTCCTTATTACTAACTGGTCTAATGCCATCAGCTTTAAAAGCATACAATAAAACATAACTTGAGTTTCAATGAGTCAATTATTTGCCTTGAACAAGCCAGGAATACCCTTTACCAAAATTCTACTCAAATGCCTCATTGGGTTATGGAGATGGCTCTGAGTTCTTATCTGTTTTTAAAAGAAGTTTTATTGATTTCTTTGGGGTTTTTTATTCCACAATAATTCCCCATTATGTTGCCCACCACCACCTATGAATGCAGGAGAATGCATTCCTTCCTTAGCTCTCATTTGTTAGAGTCCCTAATGACTTTCCAAGTGCAGCCCAGCTCAAGTGCCAACTCCTGTTCCACCCACTCATTAGTCCTCTCTCCTTCTTGAAATCTCTTTGTATTATTTTGTAATAATAGCTGGCAATTATATTTCACTGTAAGGTTTGCAAAGCATTTCACAAATATTTGATTCTATCCTCATGATAACACTAGGAAGTAGATGCTATTTTTATCCCTGTTTTACAGTTGAGGAAACTGAGGCAAATAGACATTAAATGGCTCATCCAGGGTCACATAGTAAGTATCTGAGGTCAGATTTGAACTCAGGTCTTCCTGACTCCTACACATAAAGGTTCTTTATGTGTAAAATGGAGATATAATAGTTCCTACTTGACAGGGTTTGGTTGTCTAATGAAATAATATAGGCAAAGTGCTTTGCAAACCTTAAGAGTGCTATATAAAAGTTAGCTTTTATTGTCTCCAGGGCCAAGATTTAACCTTGAGTTCTCCAAGGCTATTCCAGCAGGACATAAGCCTCTGGCAGTTCCTAAAAAAAAGTAGAAAAGATTCTGTAGATCTGTGTGTTTACTGTCTAGGACCAGATTTGTTCGGTGAGGGGATGGTAATCGCTAAAACTGGCTCTTAACCTGGGGTCATTGAACTTGGTTTTAGGTTTGTTTGTTTTGTAATTTTGATAACTGCATTTTAGTGTAGTTAGTTTCTTCTTTAATCCTTTGTATTTTATTTTATGAATTTATAGACATTTGTGAGGAGGTAGCTACTGGATAGAGAGGGTGCTGGCCCTGGAGTCAGAAAAACCTGACTTCCAAACTAGCCTCAGATACCTACTAGCTGTGTGACTCTTAACAACTGTTTGCCTCAGTTTCTTCATCTGTAAGATGGGAACATTAATAATACCTACCTCTCAGGGATTGTTAAGAGAATCAAATGAGATAATATTTGCAAAGTGCTTAGCACAGTGCATGGCACACGACAGGAGCTATATAAATATTTATTCATTCCCCCTTCCCCAAGAAAAATTTCAGAGGCTTCATCATCAGAGTGTCACATGTGTTAAAAGGTTGGCTACCACCTAATTAATTTTTTCAGCCACAACATTTCATAAAACTCGCAACTAAGACATCGAAGGATGTGATTGGTGTCAATGAATGGAATGTTTACACTGATGAAATCAGTGATTTCTAGATATGCCTGAAATATTAAGTGACCACATGCCCCACATTGACAGAAGAATGTCACTGTTGTGTCCATCTTTCCCCCTTAAAAGGGAAAGAAAAGGGCACAAATATTTATTAAACACCCATTACGTGCTATGCATTGTGTCAATCACTTTACAAATATAATCTCACTTGATCCCCTAAAAGAACAAGCCATACCCTCCTGACCCCACCTCCCCCATCCCTCTAAATGGCATATTATAATGGAAGGAGGGCAGCAAGGTTGGTATAGTGGCAAGAGCCCTGGCCTGGGAGTCCAAAGACCTGAGGTCAGCTCCTGACTGTCACCAATCTGCTTGGACACATCTCTTCTCCTCTCTGGGCTTCAGTTCACTTCATTTCTCAAATGGAGGGTGGTAGGAAAAGCAGGCTAGATTATCTCCAAGGTTCCTTCCAGCTGTAACAGTCTATTCTTACCATGCAATCATGGCAGTGGTTTATGACAAACCAGTTCTATCCTCTTACTGTCGACTCTGGGACTGGGTGGGCCTTGTCTCAGTTGGTTGGGGCGTGCTTAGAATAGGGTACTTTCGGGGTGACAAATGAAGGAGAAGGCGTGAAATTATCATGGCTGTAGGTTGGGAGGACCCTCTTCTAGAGCCACTTTTGTACCAAATCAGATTCAGAGAATAAGGAGAGAATGGCCCTTAGCAGAGGTAAACCCTTCATCACCTTCTCTCATTCCCATGTCTTTGCTTTGGTTGTCCTCAGTGCTTGGAATTCCTTATATCCCCCTCTTCACCTGTCCTTTAAAGTTAAACTCAACACCACTCCCTCCAGGAAGCCTTTCCTGATCCTTCCTCTTAGTACCTTTTCTCCCTCAGACTTCACATACCACTTTGTTTTGCAACTCACTAACTCATGCCTCTCATTACGGTACATTGTTGTTGTTCCATTGGTATCATACACCTATGAGACTAAACTGGAAGGTTGGGATCATGCTTTTTCTAATCATTGTGAGGCCTACATCAGTGCTTTGCACATAGTAGATACTTATTTTTCTATTGTATTGTAATGAGTAGTACCTGGTTTTCATGTTTCTGATCCATTTGTCCACCAGCTCTACAGTTAAGTAGTCTTCTATGGCAAGGTGATCCCCCATTTTATCCACAAGGACTACTAGCATGCTTGCATTTCCTCGGTAGGGTAATTTGAGGACTTGGCAACGTAAGTTCCTATCAAAGGTTGAAGCAAACTTGTCAGACCTGTACATCATAGGCACTTTTGTAGTTCTATATTTGTCCAGGTGGAAGGTTTCAACTTCAGTGAGAAGAGGGTCAAATGCAGATAGCCATTTACCTAAGGAGGTAAAGAAGGCAAGAAAAATGATGTTGAGAAAACTGCTGACAAAGCCAAGTATTTTTCATGATGAAATCTCCAAAAGTGAGGTGCCCTTGTCCTTCTTTCAACCACCAACATTAGGAAGATATTCTAATTCTACAGAAGATTAATGTCCACAGCAGGATGATGTGATCTCCCCTTATCAAGAAGGAAGAAAACAAGCATTTATTAAGCATCTACTATGTGCTGGGCACTGAGCTGAGTGCTTTACAAATATTATCTCATTTGATCCTCACAACAACTCTAGTAGGTGCTATTATTCCCATTTTCACAGTTGAGGAAATTGAGGCAGAGAAAGGTTAAATGACTTTCCCAGAAGCACAAGCTAGTAAATATCTGAGACCAGATTTGAACTCAGGTCCTCCTGACTCTAGGTCCAGTGCTGTATCCACTGTGCTACTTAACTACCTCCATCAACTAAGCAAATAAACGTCTTCAAGGTCAGGACACTGCTCTCTTCTCCTTTGGTGACAAAGCCTAGGTTTATAGGTTTTATCAAAAGCTAGCAGCAAGAGCTATCTAGAGAGATACTAACACCCATGGTTCGAGTTCTAACTCTTCCACTAGTAGCTGTATGTCTACAGACAAATAACTTCACCTCCCTCCACTCATTTTTAAGAGAAAATTATAATACTTAAACTACCCACCTCACAGGGTGGTTGTGAGGAAAGTTTAAGGTGTAAAGTGCTAGAGAAATGTGAATTATTGTCATTATTTTATGAAACTCCAGAAAATAGAAGGTAAAGTCTTGGCTACCAGAGCTTTTTTGAGCTCCACATGTTGCTGTCTTCCCTATTGCTTGTTGCCCCTTATTTCAGCTATACAATCTTAAATTCAATACTCCTTTAGTCAAATAGCCATTATTAAGTGTCCAATTAGAGAAGGCTGGTTATTATTTAGGGCCTTTGCTTCTTCCCTTTCTGCCTTTTGAGACAATTTGCTGCTTGCCCCTCAGCCTCTCTACAAGGGGAATATTCAGAAAGTTTTATATCTTAAGAGACAAAACACTGTAAGACCAAGTGGGGCAACAGTCATGACGTATTGGCTCTGGAGTCAGACATGGGTCCAAGTCTCCATCCTATTATTTATCATCTGTGAGACCTCAGGCACGCCACTGAATTGAAGCTGAGTTTCTCCATTTAAAAAATAAAATTGTTTCCACCACCTGTCTTACAGAAATGTAATGAGGAAAACACTTTTTAGACTGCTGGGTAGTATAGACATTAGTTTTCTAGCAACTCAGTGCCCCGCACATGGTAGATACTGAATGAACTCTCACAGAATTGAACTAAAACATGAATGATTAGCAAAACATCAGGCCAAGGAATCCCTGGGTATTTCATTCTATCCGTACCGCCACTTATTCCAGGGATTTAGGTCCTGGTCTTTGGCCTCTCTATGGGTGTTAGCATGTTTCACTCATTTAGTCCTCTCCCCAGGGATGGTCAGGTTGGTTCTGGAACAAAGGGTCTCTTCATTGACAGATATCCAAAAAATCAAGAAATGACCTCATAAAACACCAAGGGATATTACTATAATTTATGCAAAGGTAGCAATGCCTTCCCTTGCCTCAGTGTAAGGCCTAGGCAGGAATAGCTGCTAAACCTATATGCAGCCTTCATTGTGTACATGATTCAGAATTGATTGAATATGAATGAAAAGGAGGAAAAGAAGACAAAAAGGTATTTTTCTTAGGAAGAATGTATCATTATTAAGTAATACCAGATACATACCACTAAATAGAATGTAATCCACAAGAATTAATTTAGCTTCAGGATTAATCTGATCAAAGAGTTTGGGAATTTTCCCCTTGGTCTCCTTGTCCACATAATGATTCATGAAACTCTTGGCCTGTGTAGCATTGTGGAAATTCACAGGTACATACTCCATGTCAAAATACTGCTTGGACAAATTGAAGAAAGTCTCTTTGACATCAAAATCCTTGTGGATAAAGGCAAAACTCCCTTTCAATAAAGCCAGCTCCTGGTTTTGGGAGATCTGATCTTTGAGCTCCTTGAAGAGAGAAGGCAAGAAAGTTGTCTCTGAACTGCTTAGATCCTGCAAATTGAGGCCCTCTATGATCTGGGATCGGGTCTGCCCTCTGGCTGCCAGCAATAAAGTAGTCATTGCAAAGGAAAGGCAGAAAGGAGAGAAAACTATGTTGCCGTCATGTTTCATAGCGATTTTTCGGAACAGGTTGAACCCAAAGTTGGCGTTCTTTTCTAAGAGTTTCCACCTATCTAATGTTGGCCAGGGCTCCTCCTCGGGTGATGTCATGGCATCTTTCCTCTGAGGATGTTGTATGTCTCCATCCATTTGGCTGTGGTTGAGGAAAGTGTGGTTCTCCAAAACCTCCAGGTGGGTTTCCATCTTCCCTGGTTCCCAGTCTTTAGCAGTGCCCAATACCATCCATACTTCCAAGAAGAAGAGGATGAGGCAGAAGGCTGTTTTCATAGTGTTGGTTTTGGAGGCCGAGTGAGTGTAGTTCTGAGCAAGCAAAATTTAGATAAAGAGAGAAAAAAAATGTTTTTAAAGTCATTCACTTAAAGAATTCTTTATCTCTTGCTAAGGTGAGTTACTGTTTAGGAAGTTGAACCTTGTTCTACTTTGGGGAGAAATCACTTAAGGTCACAGGATTTGGAACTGAAAAGGAATTTACAGATCATTTAGCCCAGAGGTGACAAACACAGGGTAGGTAGGCCCCATGCAGCAGCAACACTACTGAGTGCTTGATAACCAGATTAAAACGTAATTGGGAAATATTTAACTACATAAAAATGCAATAGAACTTAGATAATGTTAATATGTGCTTTTCTAATTCAATAGGTGACCATCAGAGATCCATACGTATGGTTTAACGACCCCCATTTCCAATTTGACACCACTGATCTAGCCCATCCCTTCCGTCTTGTGGACGATGAACCCGAAGCCCAGGAGAAGCGGAACAACTTGTTCAAGGTTATGCAGGCAGTAAGTAGCACGAGCCAGGAATCAAACTCAGTTCCTCTGAGCCCAACCCCAGGCATCTATTTAACAGACCAGGCTCTCTCCCATGTGGAGTAAAAACATCTGGTAGATTTTAATTGGTTTCACTGTTGTTGTTTGTTGTTGTTGTTGAGTCATTTTTCAGTCATGTCTGACTCTTCATGACCCCAGTTGAGGTTTTCTTGGAAAAGATACTGGAGTGGTTTGCCATTTCCTTCTCCAGTTCATTTTACACATGAGGAAACTGAGACAAACAGGATTAAGGGTCACATAGCTAGTAAGTATCTAAGGCCAGATTTGAACTCAGGAAGACTCCAGGTCCATGTTGCCATCTTAATTGTTATAAACAGCAAAACTTTGATGAACCAGAATCCAACTTACCAGAATTCCCAAATAACTAAATTTTTGTTTTGACCTCCTTGAAGAAAATGAGGCAGCCATGGTGTTGTAAGAAGCACAATGGACTAAGAAGTAAGAAAGAGACATAGGGTCTCAGCCTGGCTCTGCTATTCACTGTATATGTGGCCTTAACTGAGAAGGGACAGAAGTCAGGTAGTGCAAGGGAAAGGAAGCAAAGACAGTGATTGGAGATGACATTTTCTAGGAGTTTATCATGAGATAGATAGTGGGGCTGGATAGCTCACGTGAGTGTTTTTTAAGGAGGGAAGAGACCTGGGCATACTTACAGACAGTAGGGCATGTGGCAGTTGATAGGGAAAAATTGAAAATAAGTGAGATAAAGGGAGACAGAGGACACAATGTGGCAGAGAAGACAAGATGGAATAAGTTCACTTGTGCCCATAGAAGAATTTGCCCTGCCAAGGAGAAGGGCCACCTCTTCATGTAAGACTAATAATAACTAGCATTTACATAGCACTTTAAGGTTTACAAAACACTTTATAAATACTATCCCGTTTGATCCTCACAATAGTCCTGGGAGGTAGGTGCTATGTTACCCCCATTTTCCAGGTGAGGAAACTAGGGTAGACAGAGATTAAGTGACTTGCCCAGGGTTACACAGCTAGTAAGTGTCTGAGGCAGGCTTTAAACTCAAGTCAATTGCCTGTAGTGGAATTGGAGTCAGGAAGGTCTGGGTTTGAATTCTGCCTCTGGCACTTTCTAATCATGTGACCTTGAGCAAAATCATTTAACTTCCAGCCTCAGTTTCCTTACCTGTAAGTTGGTGATAATAAATCCATATCACTTACCTCCCAGGGTTGTAAAGATCAAATGAGATCATGTAGTAAAGACCACTTAAAAAAAACCAAAGAATTATGAAATGTGAGTTATTATTTTTATTATTGTTGTTGTTGTTATTGTCATATGGAATGGGGAGGAAACTTGTTCTGTTAGGCCACTAGGGGATAGACATAGGAGCAATGGGTAGAATTCAAAGGGATGTCTTTCTGACTTAGAGGAAAGAAAAGCTTCCTAATGACTTGGAGCTGTCCCACAATAGAATTCCCTTTGTCATGGGGAATATAAGTTCCTTATCCCTGAAAGTGTTTAAAGAGAGATTTGTGATATTGAAGACAGGATTCACAATTTGGAATGAGGATTGGATTAGATGGCCCTTGAGAGCCCTTGAGATTCTAAAATTCTGTGATTCTAAGCGTTGTTCTAAGGAAAGTGCTTTGCAACTATAATAGCTGTGTGCTGTGGGTTGTTGTTATTTGGAGGTTTTTTGGGGGGGGGGCAGGATTCATTATTTCATATGGGAATCTCCTACTGTGGAAATTTCCCACCAAGAAAGATCAACAACTCCCCTGTAACTTACAGTCTTAGAGTTTCCTGGGGCAATGAGAAGTTTCCCGGGGTCACACTGAGTCACTATGTGTCTGCAACAGCAGAACTTGAACCCAAGTCTTCCTGACTCCTAGGCTGACCAAACCCATTCTGTCTCTTAACAAACGTTACTACTAATGCTAATAAAAATAATAAAATCTACAAAAATAAAGTCCCACTCATAAAAACTTGGAAAGACTTACATGAACTGATGCAAAGTAAAGTGAGCAGAACCAGGAGAAAGTTGTCCACAGTAATAGCAATATTGGGGGATGATCCACTGTGGATGACTTAGCTCTCTTCTGAGCAAGATAGTGATCTAAAACACGTCCGAAGACTTAGGATGAAAAATGCTAATCCTCCACAGAAAGAACTGATGGAGTCTGGAGGCAGATCGAGGTTCTTGAAGATTATGACAGCAGAGAACAAGATTGGACAGGCTTTGAATATGATGAACCAAATGTTTGTTGTCTGAGGACCAACCTAAGTAAATTGTGACATGGTAAATGGTTTAGCCACAGTAACTTTTAGTAACTCTGCCAGATTGGAGAGGGCTGGTAATCTGTGTCAGTGAAGGCAGTACTCATATCAAGGACATTATGGATACTTGAGGTATTGAAGTATGAATATCACAACCAAACAAGTTGGTAGCTGTAACTAAACTTTAAGAACACACACAAGGTTTCCCAGAATATGTTGGGGACTAAGTCTTGTTTCATCTACACCAACTACAATACAGTGAGAATCTTTATAATGACGACACCAAGGCCCAGTCACTAAAAAGAGATTCAATTATATTCAACTCCATTGTTGCTCAGTCATGTCATCATGACCCCAGTTGGAGGAAGGAAAGGTTTGCCATTTCCTTCAGCTCATTTTACAGATGAGGGAACTGAAGCAAACAGGGTTAAGTGACTGGCCCAGGGTCACACAGCTAGTATATGTCTGAGGCTGGGATTTGAACTCAGGTCTTCCTGACTTCAAGCCCAGTGCTTTATCCACTGTGCCTCTTAGCTGCCTGTCAACTCCATTAACTAGACTGCATTTGACTAAAGGGAAAAAAAGGCTCAAATATTTTAGGAAGATTCACATCAACTCTCAGTCAACCAGAAAATCTAGTCAAACAGCACGCTATTTTATGTGTCCTGGTAAATTTCAAAGTAATGTCAGTACTGGCCCATTAGTGAATCTATCCAACCCAATAAAACATCTAAATCTATGTTTCTGAAACCTAGAAATCTTGCCATCCCTTGGTTTACAATATCCCATATTCCCCTTCCACTAGAAAGAAAAACTCTGCTGTATTGAGTTATGAACACCACAACCAAATAGATGTTGGGGAGGGGGGGTATATTATAACTCCATCCACTGTTTCATAATCCCAGCAGATCAATGCAGGAGGATCTGGGGAGAGCACATTGAAATGGGAGCCAGGAGACTGGTTCTAACATAAATTTGCCTTCTGGGTTTCAACTTATTTCTTTCTCAAAGTCAATTTCTCCGTCTTTAAATGAAAGAATTGGACTAAATAATCTCTGCAGCCCTTCTAAGTGTTCTAATAATAACTGGCTTAGGTGATGGTCATAGGCAATGGGGAATGCTATAAACATAGGGCATTTTAAGGTTTGCAAAACATACAACATCTAATTTGAGCCTGACAATCCTGTAAGGGATGTGTTAGGCATAAATATCCCCATTATATAGACGGGAAAACTGAAGCTTAGCAATATTAAATGGCTTGCCAGTAGTCACACCTCTAGCAAGTGTGAGAGGCAGGATTCGGACTCACCCAAATCTTCCTGACTTTGATTTCAACACTTGTTAGCTTCATTGTCTTTTCTAATAAGCTAAGTTTCCTTCCAGTTTTTACCTTCAACATTCTATGTTCTATGGTCCCTCCCCTTTCTAAAGTCATGAATCAGAGAGTTAGGTTGCTGTGTCCAAAGAGTTCACAATTTATTGCCGCCACTATTGAAAAGGTCAGGAGATCTAGGCTTCAACAACCCTCTTTGGACTCTGCTATAGGCCTTCCAGCCTCATCCCCTGTACCCCACTCCCAACCCTGAGAAAACCTGACAGAGATCTGCATAATTACTTTCTATGCCCCAGCTAAACCCAAGACTATTTGTAATTTCTAACTGCAAAATCTGCCACAGATTTGTGAGACTAAAGATGAGTGACAGGGCAGCTAGATGGCACGGTGGCATGGAATCAGGAATACTCATCTTCCTGAGTTACAATCTGACTTCAGACACTTATTAGCTGTGTGACCCTGGGTAAGTCGCTTAACCCTGTTTGCCTCAGTTTTCTCATCTGTTAGGTGAGCTGGAGAAAGAAATGGCAAACCACTCCAGCATCTTTGCCAAGAAAATCCCAAATGGGGTCGCAAAGAGTCAGATACAACTGAAACAACTCAACAACAAAAAAGACAAGTGACAGGTTGTGGTTACTGAAATTTATGTTGATTCAGTGAGCCAATGTTCCCAGCCCTGCTTATCTGTCAGTGTTGGGGGAGGTTCCATTGTGGGAAGGCGACACCAAGTCTGCAGCTTTTTGCATTCCCTGCTCTTTGTCACATCCCCCTTCCTGTGATGTTTGTACCCCTGCCTACAAATTGTCCTGCGCTTGCTACTTTTGGGAAGAACTGGTTACAAGGGCCCAACCCCTTTTACTGAAGTGGACATATCTGAATTGTCTTTACCTCATTATGAAAGTTTCCAGTAAAAGTCACCCATCTTGAAGCCATTTGCTGATCTGCATTGATCAGTCCATCAACATGTTGCTGCTTTGAAGTACTTGTAATAAATTCCTTTTAATTCTTGTAGTCCTGAGTTTTGCCTCATTAATTAGCATAAAAGCCCCAAAAAAGGATTTTCCTTTCAACGGTGGTCTTCACTATATTTACATACATCCAGCAGAACCTAAGGTCAAATTATGAGGGCATCAGAATTTTAGTCCCCTTTAGGCTCTTTCTTCCCTCTTTTTAATGACTGCCTTCCTCAAGTCAAGGCCCCCAGGCTGTCTTCTGTCTAGCCTGGCCCTCCCCATAGCAGTAGCCAGAACTTGTCCATACTCAAGATGCCTCCCTTCATCTCAAAACATAGACCTTTTCCCCTCTGGATCCTGGATAGGTGAATGGCCCATCTGATAAACTTCTCAGACTTAAGATTTTAATGGATGATAGCAGCTCGAGCTCAAAGCTTAGCATTGAAAAGCCTAAGATCGTGGCAACTGGTCCCATCACTTCCTGGCAAACAGAGGGAGAAGAAATGGAAGCAGTGTCAGATTTTATATTCTTGGGCTCAAAGATCACTGCAGATGGTGACTGCAGCCATGAAATTAAAAGACGCTCCCCCCTTGGAAGGAAAGCTATGGCAAATCTGGACAGCGTACTAAAAACCAGACATCACCTTGCCAGCAAAGCTCTGTATGGTCAAAGCTATGGCTTTTTCCAGTAGTGATATATAGCTGTAAGAGTTGAATTGTAAGGGAAGTTGAGCTCCACACAATCAACATTTTTGAAATCTGGTGCTCGAGACGATTTTTGAGAGTCCCTTGGACAGCAAGGAGATTAAATCAGTCAATAGTTAAAGAAATTAATACAGGCTATTCACTGGAAGGTCAGATACTAACAGCGAAGCCTAAAGACTTTGGCCACATAATGACAAGATGGGGCTCATTGGAAAAGACCCTAATGTTGGGAAAGATTGAAGGCAAAAGGAAAAGGGGACGGCAGAGGATAAGATGGATAGATAGTGTCATGGAAACATGAACATGAACTTGAATAGATTTCAAGAGATAATGGAGGATAGAAGGACCTGGCATGCTATGGTCCATGGGGTCACAAGGAGTCGGACAGAATGAATGACTGAATGACAATAATAAAAAGTGGCTCAATGTGGTCCCTCTCCCTGATAGGGAGGAAGCAAATATAGTTTAGTGAAAAGAGCATTGGATGAGACTCAGGAGACAAGATCAGGTTGTTACTAATAGTGTGACCACAGGCAAGTAGTTTATTCTTTCTGTCTCAGTCTATTTCCACATCTGTAAAATAAGGTCTTCATAGTGCCTACCTCCAGTGAAATTTTGTATCTAAAGTTCTTTTAAAGTCCTAAAGTACAATTATTATTTGCAAACTGCAACATCTTATACGGATGTAAGAGTTCATCATTCCAGGTAATATTTGTATTTTAACAGGGATGTTTTGCTTTACAGATACTGGGCAAGTCATTTAATGCTGTTGACCTTAGTTTCCTTATCTGTAAAATGAGCTGGAGAAGGAAATGGCAAACCACTTGAGTATCTAGGGCAAGAAAACCCCAAATGGGGTCATGAAGGGTTAAACAAGACTAAAAAACAACTGAACAACAACAACTTTGCTTTACAAAAAAAAGAAGAGAACCTGGGCATTCCAGGTCCTGAAGCAGCCTATTTGAGAGAAAAAGATATGGATTTCCCTCATATCACACACAAATGCAGTGTGATTCCTATACCTATGGTATGTGGACTCACCTAGAAAATTTTGGGACTGGGGTGGGGCAGAAATGCCTGCTATAGCTCAGCCTCACTGCAACATCAGTTGAGCCCAGGGGGCCAATTTTCTCATACGCCAGGATTTATAAAGTTATTCCTTTCGAGAACCAAATAGTACTCCAATATGCACAGCATTTACTAAGTTATGTGCAAGGGCACATGTAAGAAATGTGCAAAGGGCAGCTAAATGGCACAATGGACAGAGCACTGGCCTCAGGAGGACGTGAGTTCAAATGTGACCTCAGATGCTTACCATCTGTGTGCCTCTGGGCAAGTCATTTAACCCTAATTGCCTCAAAAAAAAAAAAAGGAAAAGAAAGGAAAGAAAAGAAAGAAATGTGCAGTACTTAGTAAGTGTGTGTATGTGGGTAGGGAGCAGGATCTAGCCCTATGAAGTCATCAGTGTAGGAAATTCCTGATGTGGAAACATCTTTCCAAGTGTGCAAACTAGTAACTCACCTGTAACTTAAAGTCTTAGGAGGGTCGCCTGGGGGCACTGAGGGGTGAAATATCATAACATCATAGATGATGCGAGAGCTGGAAACGGGACTCATAGATCATTTAGTCTAACCCTCTATTATACAAAGGAGAAAACTGAGCCGCGGACAAGTCACCTGGTAAATGACAGAGCCACGTCTCAACCTGAGATCCTCTTATCCAAATCTGGTCCTCGCCATTGTACCACAGCTGATAGGTTAGAAGCAGAATTTGAACCCAGGTCCTCCTGATTCTAGGACCAGCCCTCTATTCACTAGATCAGGCTGCCTCTCAAAATTTAGTTAGTTACTCCTTTGCATAATACTCCATTACTTAAATGTAAGATAGAGATAATAATACCTGACATACTAACTTCAAAGGGTTGTTGGGAGGGTCAAATTAATGCAAGTTATTATTCAACAAATAACTTCTTTAGCATTCTAAATGAATTCACAAAATTCATGGCTACTCTTCTTTATTACCATTTGGAAGAAGTAACTTACCAGGCAGCTTGGCACAGTGAATAGAGAGGCAGCCTTGGAGTCAAAAGACCTGGGTTCAAGTTCTACTTCAGTCATATACTGACTATGTAAACATAGGTAAGTCACTTAACTCCTCAGCGATCCCAAGAAATTCTCTAAGACAATAAGTTGCAGAGAAGTCACCGATCTACATTAGCAGAGGGAGTTTTCTCACTGAGAGTGAGATGTGCCAGGCACCGTGCTAGGTATTAGGGAATCAGAGAAAGGCAAAAATAATTCCAGCTCTCCAGGAACTCACAGTCTAATGGAGAAGTTCACACAGTCTAATGAAATCATAGGAGAAAGGAAGGAAGGAAGGAAAGAAGGAAGGGAGAGAGAGGGGAAGAGAGGAGGATAGGGAGGAAAGAAGGAAGGAAGGAAAGAAGAGAGAAGGAAAGAAGAGAGAAAAGAAGGAAGAAGAAAAAAGTTATTAAGTAACACCTGTGGATCAGAAAGGATTACTCTTTACACTCTAACGCCTAGTTTAAAACTCTAGGTGAATTTGCCTTATTGTGTTTGAGGTGTCTTCATTCTTGAAACTCTCTCCCTCCCTCCCTCCCTCCCTCCTTCCCTCCTTCCCTCCCTCCCTTCCCCTCTCTCCTTCCCTCTCTCTCTCTTTCTCTCTCAGTCTCTGTCTCTCTTTTTTAGCTATACTTCAGATTTGAGGCTAGTAAATAGACCGACGGAAAGGCAACATGGCATAATCAACAGTTAGCTTTCGAGTCAGGAAGACCTGAGCTCCAGTGTTGCCTCTGACACGCGCTAGTTATGTGACCATGAGCAATTCCCTGAGTTACTAAGGCTTTAGAAGATAGAGGAGTAGTGAATCTACACCTGGGAGAGATTTTTCCACACTGAGAGTTCCCTGTACTGATGAAGTCACAGATCCAGCCAGACCCTTTCCTCTAAAGCCACCAAAATTGAGATGCTATATACTGTTCTGGTTGGTGGATGGTGTCCATGCAAAGGCTTAAAGGTCCCCTTCCTTCCCCTGAGCTCACTCACCACCCACGCTCTTCCAGGAGGCTTACATTTGCTTAAAGGACTTTTCTATTCTTCTTTAAGACTCTAATCTTGTTTAGATTCTCTAATTATGAAAAATCTGGAGGTTGGGAGCTCTGTTTGGAAGGGTGCCTAGCTGACCAAAAGGAGATCTTTCCTCAAAAAAAAAAAAATCGGATTCCCAGAAGAGATCAGAGAGCCTCTCCCATAGCTATCCCCAGTCATATGAGACAGGGACTTTCTCACCCCTTCACCCCCGCCCCCCATATAAACATTTAAAAATTCTTTCTTGAAACAGCAAGATCTTACCAACACAGTGGTTCCACTGTCACCCTGCTGATGGTCTTCCATTCAAAATAAAGTTGAAAGGTTAAGGTTTGAGGCTGAAAACTTTCAACAAATATTTGCTATTCCAAAGTGTGGGGATCTGATTGGGCTGTTACTAATTAACTTCCGGGATGAGTGCAGAAAAATTGGAGGCCAGGGGCAGGACTGATCTCATATGTGTGAACCAGGCCATCCCGGGCTTCTGCAGTACACTGACATTTCCCAGAGCCAAGAAACCTTCCCCACCCAAATCCTCCCAAGTTTGCTAGCAAGGGCCTGAAATTGTACCATGAGCACTATTCCTTTAGGTTAAAATTCTAAACCTTATTAGAATGTAAAGTGTGCTGAGGCTGGAGCAGGGATACTTTTAGATGCTATTAGATGATATTTCAACTGCAAGGAAACACCCTCACTTTATACGTGAAGAAACTGGGGCCCAGACAGTGATTTGCCTGTCATTTGTTGTTGTTGTTGAATTGTTTTCAGTTATCTCCAACTCTTCATGACCCCATTTGGGGCTTTTTTTGGCAAAGATACTGAAATGGTTTGCCATTTCCTTCTCTAGCTCATTTTACAGATGAGGAAACTGAGGCAAACCAGGTTAAGTGACTTGACTAGGGTCACAGCTGGTAAGTGTCTGATGCCAGATTTAAACTCAGGAAGAGGAGTCTCCTTGACTCTAGGCCTAGTTCTCTATCCACTGTGCCACCTAGCTGCCTGTCATTACATAGATAATAAATAATACTGCTGGAATTCAGACCTGGGTCCTCTACATCCAGTTCTAGGTTTCTCTTCATTATACTATGATACTTCTCCAAAGGGTGTGGGGCAACAGATAGAGAAAAAGGAAAGCTTTTGAGGAAAGAAAAAGGAGGCTGAGGAAATTCCGAAGAAAAACTCCATGATTTTTCTAAAGGATTCTGGATCATAAAATCTTGGACACATGGATTATTAGTGTTATAAAGGACCTCAGAGATCATCTAACCCAACACCAGTTTGACAGAGGGAAACAGAGGCTCAGGAAGGTGTGGTTTGCTTCACTTATTCTTAAGAGACTAGACTTGAGTCTAGGAGTGGGAAACCTGCAGCCTCGAGGCCACATGCGGCCCTCTAGATCCTCAAGTGTGGTCCTTGGATTCAGTCAAAAGGCTGCATGTGTGGACCTAGAGGGCTGCATGCGACCTTAAGGATCCAGGTTCCCTACCCCGGAAAGAATGAGGGATAATGAAGAGGGGCTTTGAAATGTGATGAGTGTAAGCATGTTAATGCTCAGTGACCTGTCTTCCTAAAATAGAGGGGTAAGGTCCTCTGCCAAGAAGAATCATAGGAGCAGAGATATGAAACTGGAAAAATCTCAGAGACTGACCAGCTAGTCTAATCCACCCATTTCACAGATGAGGAAACTGAGGTACAGGGAGGTTGACATTTTTTGCAGAAGAGGAAAGTGAGGTTCAAAGAGGTTAACAGGTTTTACAGATGAGGAAATGATGCCTAAACTCACACAGATTGTAAGATCACTGGTGGAATTTGAACCCTTGTCCTCTGTCTGAAGAGCCAGTGTTCTTTCCACTATGAGGAAGAAGAGGTGGTATAGTGAGTATGAGGAGAAAGATTCGGAAAAGCTGTTCAGGCGAGTGTGACTGAAAATCAATCAACAGAAGAATAAGAAGATTACCGTGTAGCCGAGATGGACAGACTGAGATTAGACGGCATAAATTCAGAGGGAACCCCGTTACGTGGCAATACAACTTTCTCCTGGTACATTCAGTAGCATGTCAATAAAAACAGAAAAGCCAAAAGTGGGAATAACCCAGGTTGGAGTCTGGCATCATGTGACTAGAGATAGGCCCAGGGGCCAAGAGATTGACGAGGAGCTGAGAGTGTATAATTGAATTTATGATCCAGACCATTGGAGGCAGGAAAGTGAAAACAGAGCAAATGTCATAGACTGTGGGGACAGGTTGGTGAGGGGGCTGATGGTCCTAGAGAGGATAAAGGACCCTTAGAAGAGAGAAGATGAAGCAGATGTTGAAAAATAGGAGACTGTGGTTAGAGAGAAATTTCAGAATCATAAATCATGGAGGCTGCACAATTATAAACAACGAAGAGATCAAGCAATGACTAATCATGTGTGCATATGGGTGTGTGTGTGTGTGTGTGTGTGTGAGTGTGAGTGTGAGTGTGTGTGTGTGTGTGTGTGTAAGCTGAGGTCAAATGCAGACGATGATCTTGGGAGTCTAGTAAGTTGATGAGCTGGGGGGGTGAGAGAATTAAGAGGACATCAGTAGTAGATGCTTAGTAATAGTAGATGCTTAATAAATATTGATTGGTTCATTGATTGATTCACGTACATTGAAATCCAAAAGTATGATGGGAGGAGGGTGGAGAGGAAGACAGTGGGGCCTCCTGTATCAAACTCTTTGAGAGCTGGGCTACCACCAGTCATCTTGACCTGTGTCTTACCACTGGACTCAGACGACTCTGGAAGAGAGAGAGAAGCTGATGACTTTGTGCAGCTCTGCCTCACTTAAATCTGATCCACTCGCAAGTCAAGACACCCTCATGATGTCACTGATCCTCTTTGAGAATGAAGGACAAACAACAACAAAACTCTGAGAAAGGAAGGTGGACGGGGCAGTGGATAGAGCACTGGCCCTGAAGTCAGGAGGACCTGAGTTCAAATCCGACCTCAGACCAAACACTTGACACGTACTAGCTGTGTGACCCTGGGCAAGTTCCTTAACCCCAATTGCCTAATAAAAAAAAAAAGAGAGAAAGGAAGGTGGGTGACTTGAAGGTCAGATGATTGTGCTGGAATGGGGGATCACAGGGTCATAGATTTAGAGCTAGAAGGGAGCTTAGAAGCATTTTACAGGTAAGGAAACTGAGGCTGAAGAAAGTTAAGTATCTTGCCCAAAGACATATACCTAATAAGTACCAAAGGCAGGATTTGAACTCAGGCTTAATCAGGGCCAAGCTCAATGCTTCATCCAACCAAGTTGCCTTTGGTTAGAAAGAACCTCTGCCTCCTCCCACCCCAAAAGGGAGGTTGCTGAGTGATGACCATTAAGGAACAGCCTAGAATAGCGGTGGGGAACCTGCAGCCTTGAGGCCACATGTGGCCCTCTAGGTCCTCAAGTGTAGCCCTTTGACTGAATCCAAACTTCACAAAATAAATCCTTCTAGCCACCATGCCCCTCCAGGTACTGCCCTTCCTATTTCCCACGCTTTTTTTGGTGCATGCATTGCATTATTAGTATCCCTTAATTATTTTACTTTATTATAAGAAACCTCTCACAAACTAAGAATAATCTATAAACGTTTGTAATGTAAGAATAAAGCTAATCAGAAAACTTTTTTAAATTAAAAAACAAAAGGAAGATCATCAGGTACAGAGATTTCAGGTCAAATTTGAATTGCAGTTTTTAAGCAGAGAAAGAGAGACATGCATCTAACTTGGAACCTAGGGGCTGTTTCCCCACCCCAACCCCACTGAATCTGCCATTTAAGTCCCTCGGGACCATTTGTGCCACAGCATACATAACTGGCAGAAGGACGGGTAGGTGGTGCAGTGGATGGAATGTTGGCCCTGGAGTCAGGAGGACCTGCATTCAGATCCAGCCTCAGACACTTATTAGCTGTGGGACCCTGGCAAGTCACATAACCCTGTTTGCCTCAGTTTCCTCATCTGTAAAATGATCTGGAGAAAGAAATGGCAAACCACTCCAGTATCTCTGCCAAGAATACCCCAAATGGGGTCATAAAGAGTCAGACACAACTGAAATGACTGAACAACGATCTGGCAGAAGCTTTCAGAAGCAGTGTTCTTTACATTCGTCAACACAAACCCCAAAGCCACAGGAAATCAGAGCCGAAAGGGTATTAGATGCTGAGAACAAAGAATGTCAGAGCTGGAAGAGCATTTGGACAAACTTAGAATCATAGAACCCTAGCAAAGTGTCTTTGCACATATACTGAGAAACAGAAAAGGGCCGGCCTGTGAAGGTGGTTCCCAGGAAGGGACTTCCTCTTCCAACATGGGTCATCACCTTCTCTGCGAATTATAGAGCTCCTCCTTCCCCTTTTAGAAATATTAAGAAAGCATTTAAAAATGATCCTAGACTTAAAATGCAGAATGGGACATACATTTTTACATGGTTAATGAAGGGGTTTGTTTGCTTGAATATGCATATTTGCTATAAGGGCTTCATTTTTTTCTTTTCTTTTCCCATTGGGTTGGGGGAGATGGGAGGAAGAGAAAATAAGTCGTTGTTAATTTTTTTTAATAAGATTTCAAAGTATCCTAATCTGAAGCCTCTGGAGTAATCTGAGAGAGAAACTTTATCAATGTTTAAAACAAAGGCTAGCTCCACCTTCTCTCTAATTGATCCCTCCCTTGAAATAATTAGGGTGGTGATTAGGCAAGGGGAAAAGAAAGGAACAAACATTTATTAAGCTCCTACTATGTGCCAGGAGTTTTGCAATTATTATCTTATTTTATCTTTACATTAACCCTGGAAAGTGCATGCTCTAATTATCCCCATTTTACAGCTGAGAAAACTAAAGCAGAAGTTTAGTGATACCCAGAGCCATACTGCTATTAAGTGTCTGAGGTCAAATTTGAACTCAGGTCTTCCTGATCCTATACCTAGCACTCCTACATGTTGCATCACCAAGGTGCCTCAAAGGACAAAGAGCCTATTTTTGATCTACTTTCTCCATGCCCTGAAGGGTAATGACACACCTAAAAGAAGGAAGAAGTATCTTTGCTACTTTAGTTAATGGAAGGTAGGGCTATATTGGCCAGCTGGAAAGGAGGATGCTCTAAGTGAGTGATCAGAAAAGGACTGAGTGATTTCAGGAAAATGACTTTGCAAGAGTGGGCTGAAAATTAAGTGACTACTGTTCCATTTAATGAAGCGAACTTTTAACTGAACTATTTCCTAAACTCTAAGCTCTGGCTTAGAAGGCTTTTACTGTGAAATATTCCTTGTTCAACAGTCCTACAAATTGGGACTTGAAAATGACTTGTGAGAGAGAGATGTCCAAGGGCATGCCAGTTTGTTCATCTTTCTCTCTAAACAGAACAACGTTTGAATTAGAATAATGATAAATTAATTGAGATGATTTCTGGTAGATTTGTACCTACAATACAGAATACAGCATTAATTTTTCTTTAACAAGTCTTAGAAAGGTGCCCAGAGCACTGAGAAGTGGCTTGCCCATGGTCGTACAACCCATATGTGTCAAAGGCAAGACTTGAAATCAGATTCTCCTGGGTCTGAAGTGAGCTCTCTATCCACTAGCATACGCTGCCTCCTGCTAACTAAAGCAAAAATGAGAGAGAAAAATCAAATCTTTTTCCAAACTTGCTATGTTATGAGATCACAGACTTAGAGCTGAAACATACCTTAGAGACCAGAATAATTAATCATTGCTAGATTTTATTAGCGGTGTTTTGGGCAGCGAGGTGGCACAGTGGCTAGCGCTGGGCCTGGAGTTCAAGTCTGGCCTCCGACACTTATAAACTGTGTGACCCTGGGCAAGCCACTTCACCCTGTTTGCCTCAGTTTCCTCATCTGTAAAATGAGTTGGAGAAGGAAATGGCAAACCACTTCAGGATCATTGCCAAGAAAACTCCAAATGGGGTCACGAAGAGTCAGACACAGCCATAGTGCTTTAAGATTTGCAAAGTTCTTTACAAAAATTAACTTATTTGCTACCATAGTGGAATTTTGAGGGGACTCAAGAGGGTCAATACTCACCAATTTGAGTTCTTGAAATCAGAATCAGATAACAGCAGTAAGGAGTCAACTAAGAGTGAAGCAAGAAGTCATTTATTCCTGCCAGCCTGCGTAGATACCAAGATGGAAAGCATCTACAATGAGCCTAATCTAAGAGGTTCCTTATAGACATCCTTTTAGGGCAGCATTCATAAGATAAGCACTATTCAAAGTACATTGTGTGAAACAAAGAAAAGAAAGAGGACTGTTCATCAAACAGAGGCGGTTATGCAAAAAGAATAGCACACTTGCAAAATGTGTATCATTAATTATAAGAGAGAGAGAAGGTAGATATGGCTGAGTCCAGCGGGTCTTACTAAATCAAAGAAATCTGCCCATGGGACTAGACCAGGAGGAGAACTTTCCCAGGGCTCTGGAATCCTTCCCCTTCAGTAGCTAAGTCTTTTTGTATCCATAAGAGGCAAAAAGGAGAGGCACAGAAGGCTGTTACAGCTGGTGTTGAGTTTACAAAGAGTCATTTATGGCAAAACGACTGATACAGAACAGGATGGAGTCCACATGCCTTAGAGCAAGGCTGTTTCTAAGGAGGGGAGGGTATATGTGTTCCACAAACATGTCAAGGAAGTTCATGGGGCAATACCAGGGGGATTGGTAAGGGATATTAGGGCATCGGAGGTGAGGAGGCTCACTGGAAGCTGCCCTGCTAAAGTCAGTCTCTGGAGTTCATCTGGCAGAGGAGGCAGGTAATTTTGTCCACTTCTCCCACAGCACTTGAAACTACCTTGGGAGGTAGCTGTTATTATATTTTCTCCATTATTTTTTTTTTTTTAGGCAATTGGGGTTAAGTGACTTGCCCAGGGTCACACAGCTGGTAAGTGTCAAGTGTTTGGTCTGAGATCAGATTTGAACTCAGGTCCTCCTGACTTCAGGGCTGGTGCTCTATCTACTGTGCCACCTAGCTGCCCCGAGTTTCTCCATTTTGCACTAAGACTGAGAGAGAGGTCAATGTGGGAGGCAGGATTTGAACTCAGAATTTCCTGACATCAAGTCCAGTACTCCATCTACTGTGCCGTCCAGTTCAACCTCCTCCCAATCTGAAACCTCTAGATCAGGGGTGGGGAACCTGTGACCTCAAGGCTACATGTGGCCTTCTAGGTCCTTGAGTGTGGCCTGTTGACTGAGCCCAAGTTTTACAGAACAAATCTTTTTATTAAGTGGATTTGTTTTGTGAAGTTTGTGAAGTCAAAGGGCCATACTTGAGGACCTAGAGGGCCACATGTGGCCTTGAGGCCACAGGTTCCCCACCCCTACTCTAGATTAATGTAAGAGAGAAACCTTGTCAGCCTTTCACAATCAATATTTAAGAAAATGTCTTGCACCACCCGTCCCCCCTTACACACACACCTCTGATTGACTACTCCCTTGAAATAATTGGGGTAATAATTAGACAAGGAGGAAGGGAACAAATATTTATGAAGTTCCTACTGTGTGCTGGGTGCTTTGCAATTATTATCTCATTTTATCCTCAAAATAACCCTGAAAAGTAGATGCTCAAATTGTCCCCATTTTACAGTTGAGGAAACTGAGGCAGGCAGAAGTTTAGTGACTTGCCCAGAGCCACATAGCTATTAAGTGTTAGATCAAATCTGAACTCAGGTCTTCTTGTTACTTAACCCGGTGCTCTATCCATTGCATCGCTGAGTCAAAGAGAGATTGAGTCACTTGCCCAGGACTATATAGGTAGTAAATGTTTTTGGCAGGGTTTGAACCTAGGTCTTCCTGACTCCAGACCCAGCACTTTAGCCATGAGGCCACCTTACTTCTTGCTAATTAAAGTAAAATAAATAGGAGACCTCCCCACCTCAAACATTCTATGAAGTGAATGAATATTGAAATTGAAAGTGAAAAGATAATTCACTTATTATGAAATAAAGGGTTCAGAAGCTTATGAAGAAATGGTGGCTTTAAAAAAAAATCATTAGGGGCAGCTAGGTGGCACAGTGAATAGAGCACCAGCCCTGGAGTCAGGAGGACCTGAGTTCAAATCCGGCCTCAGACCAAACACTTAACACTTACTAGCTGTGTGACCCTGGGCAAGTCACTTAACCCCAATTGCCTCACCAAAAAAGAAGAAAAAAGAATCATTAAATCAGAAATGCAAGGAGCTAGAAGTTTTTCTGATACCTTTCAGTTGCCCCATTGTTTATTAGGCTGAGCAATGTAGTGATTAAAATACACATTTGAAGCTTCCTTTGCTTTTCTTGAATAAGGAAGGAAACCTCACTAGCCTGGCTTAAGGGAAATAGCGCTAGGTCAAGAGTGACATCAGTCTTTTAGTCCTGGCTCTGTCCCTCACTTGCCCTGTCTCTGGCAAGTCACCTTCCCTGTTGGAGCCTTAGTTTCTTCTTCTGTAAAAGGAAGGAAAGAAAGAAGCATTTCTTTACTGCCTACTGTGAGCCAGGCACTTTCTAGAATGTGCCCCGGGAGGTAGGGAATATTGTTATTTCCATGCGAGGAAACTAAGGCAGACAGAGGTTAAATGGTTCACCCACGGTCATATAGCTAGTAAATACCTGAGGCTGGATTTGAACTCAGGTCTACTCTGACTCCAAGCTCAGCACTCTATCCAGCAGGCCACCTAGCTGCCTACAACCAGAGCATTAGATTAGTCAATCTTTAAGACCTCCTCTACCCCTAAAATTCTATGACTTTATAAAAAGTTCATCCAGTATATCAATCAGGTGTTGTTTTTTTATTTGTTTTATAAATGAAAGCAGGGTTTTAGGGCAATTAATGTGTCCCCATGCATGGAATGGATGGGAAGGGGAGAGAACGGAGATGATGAATGTGACCTGAGGGATCAATGAAATGAAGGACTCCAGGAATTCCCCCCTTCCCCCTATAACTCCCTCCCCTTCGAACTATGCCCCCATTGACGGCGTGTCTCTGCAGGAGGAGATGTGTATTTTTCCGCTCCTGAAACAATAGTGGAGAGCACCCAGCATTCATTAGGTCCTGAGGGCAGAGAAAAGGAAGGACCTAGGTCAATAAAACAGAAGAAATAATAAGCAGCAATGTGATCGTGAAAGTGCTTCTCCTTTTAAGAGCATTCTCACACAGATTGTATCTGATATGAGCCCTGCGACAACCCTGGAGGGAGCAGGCAGGGAAAGGAGGGTTATCCCCTTTCTGATCCCCATCCCTGTCTGTCCTTCAAGGCTTAACTCAAATGCCACCTCGCTCGTGATGTCTTCCCTGATTCCCCTAGCTAGAAGTGATTTCTCCCTCATCGGATCTCCAACTCTGTACAATCCTTTTACATTCCTATATTCAATTTGTATTTTATTTGTCTGTGTTATACGACATCTTCCTCTGGTCTCCAGGAGCAAAGACGCTTCTTTATTTGTCTTTGAATCTCCCCTTGTGACTAGAACTAGGATCTGTACAAAGAGGCTGCTTAATAAGTGGCTAAATAAATGAATGAACAGATAAGGAAAAGTCAATTTGACAAAGGGAAGTGACTTGCCCAGGATCATACAGCAAGGAATCAACAAGCATTTAAATATCTACAATGTGCACAGCACCAAAAATTTGCAGTGGAGTCAAGGCTGCTATCCAGGCTACTGCATTTCAAGCCTGCTTCTCTCTGTCTCTCTCTGTCTCTCTCTGTCTCTCTCTGTCTCTCTCTCTGTCTCTCTCTCTCTCTCTCTCTCTCTCTCTTTCCTTCTCTCTTCCTCCCTCTCTCCCTCCCTCCTTCCCCCTTCTCTATCTCTACCTCTCTCCTTCTACCTCTTCTGTCTTTGTCTTTTTCTGTCTCTCTCTCTACCTTCCTCTCTCTTCTTTTTCTTTTCTCCCTCATTTCTCTGTTGCTGTCTGTCTCTCTCCTTCCCTCCCTCTCTGTCTTTGTCTCTGTCTCTGTCTCTCTCTGTCTCTCTCACACCCTCTCCCTCTCTCTCTGTCTCTGTCTCTCTCTCCCTCCCTCTCTCTCTCTCTTTGTCTCTGTCTCTCTCTCTCTGTTACAAGGGATGGCTCACCAAATTGGGGAGAAGGGCACATTTGGAAGTAAAGAAGATATTAAAATAAAAGGTATCAATAAAAATTAAAAATAAAACAGACTCTAGACTTTATACTTTTCAAAATATCTTTACATTCATTGTTTCATTTGGACCACAAAACAATCCTATTGTTGATGATGAACGCGGGGTCAGGGAAGAATTATCTCCATTTTACAGAAGAGGAAATAGAACACTGAGGTGAAGGTAGGAAGTGCAAACCCTCCAAGTAGACACCAGGTCTCCCGATGCGATTCCTAGTCCAATCATTTTCCACAATACGACATACAACAATGCCTCTCCAGTTCAACATTTTACGTGTAGGCACTTATACGGGGTTCGTGATTTTTCCCAGGAAGAGAGAGCTCCAGGTGAAGTGATCAAACACAAAGAACAGGAAAGGTCTGTTGAACTTGATGATCGGATGATATGATTTGAATATCACATTTAGTCCAGTGCCTGCAGCTGCCTCTGTGCCCTCTTCATCAATGCTGAGTACAGCCTTATGGAGGAACTGGGAGAGAGAAATGAGCGGGTCAATCAATAACAAGAATAATGACATTAATAACTAGCATCAGAGGATTTGCAAAGTGTTTTGCATATATGAACTCCTTCATTCAATTAATCAGCAATATTTACACTAACTTCTGTTTCTATTTTGCTCTTGGTTTATAAAGTACTTTCCATGGGCTCTGTGAGGCTGGTAACACAGAGAAGAAAACTGAGGGTCACAGAAGTTGTTACTGGTTCAAGTTCACAAAACTCCCAAGGAGAAATCGTGGCATAGTGTGAAGAGGGCCATATAGAGAGTCAATAAATCATGCAATCAATCAAAAAGCACTTATTTAGCACTTTATATGTACCAGGCATTGTGCAAAGCACTGGCAATATGGAAAACAGTAAGGTTCAAATGACAGCTTTAATATTTGTGTTGTTGTTCAATTGTTTCAGTCATGTCTGACTCTGTGATCCCATCTGAGGTTTCTTGGCAAAGATGCTGGAAGGGTTTGCCATTTCCTTCTTCAGCTCATTTTTACAGATGAGGAAACTGCGGAAAACAGAGTTAAGTGACTTGCCCAGGGTCATACAGCTAGTAAATGTTTTAAGCTGGATTTGAACTCATGAAGATGTCTTCCTTATTCCCAGCCCAGTGCTCTGTCTACTGAGAGGTTAAGAGACTTGCCCAGGGTCATATGTCCAGTATGTGTCAGAGGTGAGTTGTGAAGTGCAGACTTCTGATTCCACTGATATGCTGGAGTTTAACTTCCTGACATCTGTCATGCCAGGCTGCTGCTCCACTGCACGTGGAACAGTGGTTAGAGCACTAAGCCTGAAGTCAGGAAGAGATGAATTCAAATCTGGCCTTATATACTTGCTAGCTGTATGATCCTGGGCAAGTCACGTAACCTCTATTTGCCTCAATTTCTTCATCTGTAAAATGGGGATAGTAATAGCACCTATCTTCTAGAGTTCTTGTGACGATCAAATGAGATAATATTTGTAAAGTGCCTAGCATAAGGCCTGGAACATAGTAAGTACTATATAAATGTTAGCTATTATTATCATTTGTACTATGAATTCATGTTTATTCTACATAGAGTGCCTCTGCTTGTATTAATAGCCACATAGGTTATTTTGACTTTGCATTCTTCTTTATCGAATTCATGAGTTTTGCTTTATAATTACACCAGTCTCTCTTTACTCCAGTTTTTTTTCTCAACTTTTTTGAAATACTCTTCTGAAACTTTCAGTGATTTAACTAGTACAAGTCCTCCAGGAGTATTAATAATGTAGGATTGTAGGATAATAGATTTCAAGCTAGAAAGGGCCTTAGAGGCCAACCAGTCCAAACCCCTCATTTTACAGAAAAGGAAACTGAGGCCCAGAAAAGTGATTAAGTGACTTGATCAGGGTTACATAGGTAATAAGTGAAAGGGGTATTGTTTAAATCAGGTCCTCTGATTCCAAATTTAGGGCCCGCTCTTTATCAGCTGGTTCCTTGCGTCAATGGTTATTTGATCTTGGTTGTTTTAAAGATTTATTCTTTTGTCTTGGAGACTGTTCAAAAACTTCCTTGAAACTGTAAACTTTTCAAATTCTATTTGTTGATAAAATTCCCATCTCCTATCTTCATACAGTATGGTAAGTTTTGCTAGATGAATAGTTTAGGCTCATGGCTCAAACCTCTTAACTTAGTAAATGTATTCTATGCATGAAAAGTTTTATGCATGAAAAGTTTACCATGATCCTAACTATATTTGTTTAGTAAATGATGTTTGAATCATTTGTTTTGGAAACATACTATTTTTCCTTGTATTTATAACTCTGGAATGTAATTATGATGTGTCTAGACATGTTAAGTCTTGGGTTTTTCTTTATTAGTGCCCCATGCATTCTTTCGAGTTGTTTTTGCCATTTCTGGGAAGTTTTCTTTGATTTCCTGAAATATAACTCCAAAATTGTTTTGTTTTTCTAAGTCCTTAATATCCATAATCCTTACATTGCAGACTGATGATCTATCTTTTGACCTGTCATTCAGATCTATGTATTTTCCAACAGTTTAGAAAACTAATTAATTTTTCTAATCCTGTCTTTAAAGCTGGTCTGTATTATTGCATCTCATTTTCCATCATAGTAAGTCTGCTATTTGTTGCCTCTCTGCATCTGTCTTATTTTAGATTTTCAGTTGTGTTTCTCACATTGGTCATTTCTCATATTTTAAGAGAGGCAATGTGGTATCTTGAATAGAAAGCTAGCCTCTGAGCCAGGAAAACCTGGGTTCAAGTCCTACCTCTCACACACACACACACACACACACTGCCTGAGTGACCCTTACCACATCACTGAACCTCTAAGTGCTCTTAAAAACTCATCAAAAATATCAGTTGCAGAGAAGGTACTGATCTCCATTGGCAAAGGAATTTCTTCACTGTGAACTCCTTATACCAATGAAACCACAGATCAAGGATCTATACTTAAACCTTATTTAATTTTTTAATCCGATTTTTTACTTTCCATAAGTGCTTCTTTTATCTGGCCTCCTGATTTTCTTCCTTACAGCCCCAACACATACACACCTTCCTGGTTTTATTGTGAGAGAGAGAGGGACACAGGTGTGGGAATTAGGTATCCTTCTTTCTTGGCATTTTGTGAGCTGATCAAATTATGATGACTCCATGGAGCAGACTAGTCAGCAATATCTTGGGGAAAACTTCAAAGGTCCAGCTCTGGATTCCATGAGGCAAATCCATTCATTATGGCTTTGGTGGCCTCTGTTCAGATCTGGACCCCAGCCCTAGCTGCTTAATTTGATGTCCCTTTCAGGGCCAAGTAGGCCCTTTCTAAGTCATATTTGGCAGCTGCTACATACAACATGTTTAGGATACTACTTCTTTTGCTAGCAGTTAACATAGGAGTAAGGATTCACTATAACAAAGCCACTGCTTATGCAATATTTGGTGGTCTGGCACTCTCAGCATGCAAAACAATCACACCAGGCTTTAGCACCTGGAGTCTGGGGATTTACGTGGCCAGGATCTCAAAGGCCCCACTCTGGGTTAGGACATCTGATGAATTTGTAATGGATGACTAGAAATGAACCTGTATGGAGGAGGGGAAGGTGGAGGACACATAGCCAGGGGGGCAGCAGCTAGGGTAAGACTGTGTGTGGGAAGGATAGCGGCAACCCAGACCACCTTTTATGTAGAAGCAGGTGGGCAGCCTAGGAAAAAAATTCTTTATTGGTTTCTTCAACTATGATATTTATCCACCTGGATTTGGCCACAGGACTGTCATTTATTAACCCCTGGACTATAGACCTATGTGACTCTGTAAGCTACATGCCTAGAGGCAGTCTGAATAAAAGGAACTGTCTTATACAGGCTCTTTGAAACTTCCAGTCACATCAAGCCAGTGATGACAGAATGTCCTCACAGATCTTTTTCAGGGTCCAGACTAAGACTTCCCTCTGGTGGCTGGAAATGTGAGCTTATCCTATTCGTTATAATTTCTTTTTGCTACCACATAGTGTTCTCTCTGTCCTGGTGCTCCCGTGATTTGAACCCAGACCCTCCAAAGGTTATGTAGTTCCAGCCAAACTAGTCTTTTCTCTGTTCTTCACTCGTGATACTCATCTCCCATATCTGTAGCTTTGCACTGGCCAACTCCAATGGCCGAGAATGTTCTTCCTCTGCCCCTCCATCTTACAGAGCCCCTTTTTTCCTTCAAGAGGCAGCTCAAGCATCAGATTCTGCATAAAGCCTTTCCTAATACTCAATTGCTAGGCTCTCTTCCCAAATTGCTTTGTATTTAACTACTTTGTACATAGTTTCATATATTAACTGTAACTTTATGTTTTCTGTATTTTACATATATTGTTGTCTCCCCTGTTAAAATGCAAGCTCTTTGGGAGTTGGGATTGCTTCAGAATGAAAGGACGACTTCATTCTTTGTACATGTATCCCTAGTAACTAGCACAGAGCCTGGCATATTTTAATAAGTACTTGCTGACTGATTGATTGATTGACTAGTTAGCGGGGGAGGCAAGATTAGAAACATGGTCTCCTACTTCCTTTAGCTACTTCCTTTAGTAATTGGTAATTAAGGATGTCCCTGAAAATACATACTTTTTCATTAGCAATCTATCTGAAATGTGAGTTTTGGCAAGGAAGAGTCGATTTGAGTTACTTACTTCAGACAGTTGAACTGAGGCTTCTTTAGTGATGCCAGAGAGATTGGCTTGGCTGGTGAATATGTCCATTACCCCCATTTCCCTTAGGACATCTTCAAGATCATAGGATTCAGAAATACACAACTTTGGAATATATAAATCCACATGTCTGTTTAGGGGGAAATAGAAAATGGTTAAAAGTGTTGGGAAGGCTAGAGAGAGAGCCCTGGCCATCTTCTCCTCCTAATCCTCTATCTCTGTCTTCCCAAAACTTGCTCTCTTGGGTTTCCCAGTTGGCCCTGGTTACTTCAGGGTGTAGAAACAGCTGCAGAACAGTTCGGCCCCCCTCATGATACCAACCCTGCCTCTGCTGGTCATGTGTTTCCCAGCAGACAATGTAGTATAGAGGAGACCAACCATACATTAGAGTAGAAAAAAGACCCAAATTTAAAGCAAGATGGAGGCTTGGACTGGTTTATCTCTAAGGTCAATGCAACAAGCATTTACTAAAATTACATTCATAAGAATTAAACTGTGTTCAGTTCTGATCATCCTGATTTAGGAAGGACATTGATAAGCTGAAGTATGTCCAGAACAGGGTGGCCAGTACGTGAAGTAGACTAAGGGAGTTTAGATTACAGAAAAGATTGGGGGAGGGGGGGCGGCGGGACAAGGTGTTATGACAACAGATTTGTTATCATATATGACTCTGTGAATTTTTTTTTTTTTATGTGAGGCAAGTGGGGTTAAGTGACTTGCCCAGAGTCACACAGCTAGGGAGTGTTATGCGTCTGAGGCCAGATTTGAACTCAGGTCCTCCTTACTCCAGGGCCAGTGCTCTATCCACTGTACCACCTAGCTGCCCCATTGTTATCACATTTGAAAGACTGCTGTCTTGTGGAAAAAGAAAAAAGATTTGTTATGCTTGGCCTCTGAGAGCAGAATTAGGACCTTGGCTTGGACACTACAAAGAGGCAGATTTCGGCTTAGTATAAGAGCCCCTTAATAATTAGTTGTCCAGGGGCATCTAGGTGGCACAGTGGATACAGCACCTGCCTTGAAGTCGTGGGGACCTGAGTTCAAATCCAGTCTCTGATCAGACACTTGACACTTACTAGTCGTGTGACCTTGGGCAAATCACTTAAGCCCAATTGCCTCACAAAAAAATAAAAATAAAAATAATAATTAGTTGTCCAAAAAGGGAATAGGACATCTCTAGGCATTGAGGTGGAGGGAGAACACATTCTAGTAGAGAGGAAAACGTCATTCACTTAGGATGACTTACAAAGCCTTTTCCACTTTGGATAATCTCTATAACTCTTCTATCATTTAACACAGACAATATGTTTGCAGGATCAGAGCTCCAGCGATGAAAGGGAACTCAGAGTCCATCTAAGTCTAGTCCTATCATTTCCTTATACTCAATCGTCATAGTCAAGTCCTTGAATAAGGACACTAAGAGACCTAAGGGTTTTAAATGACTCATCCAAGATCTCACAGGTAATAAGTACCCTACTTATCTTTTTGTTTGAGTGCCTAGAAACCTTCTAGCAATGAGCTAAGTTTCATTAATTTGACTCAAGAAAAGAGTGAGCCCCGCTTTAAGAAAACCCTATATACCCAAACCTTAGCTTATAAAATAGATAAAATAAAAGTAATTCTTTACTTTGCTGAAAGGTTCATTATAGGATCTGTTTACATTAGGGGTTGTTGACACACGTAAGTACTGGCTTACAGATACTTAATTACTCGGGGGAGAATCTATCAGAAGGAAAAATGTATCAGAAGTGTGAAGCATCCCTGCCCAAGGACAATGCATCAGAAAGTATTATTATCATTAATAATAACAATATCAGCAACATAAACAACTGCTAGTGTTTATGTAGCTGTTACAAAGTCCCATTCACTTTCATCTGAGCCTAACAATAATCGTGTTCATGTGCAAATGTTATTATTTCAGTTTTAAAGATGGTAAAGAGGTTTGCCTAAGACTGAACATCTAGGAATCAATGAAGTTAGTGACTGATCTTCTGGGAGCTTAACAGTACAGTATTTTTTTTTTTCCGCTATGTTATACGGAAGCTCTAGAATGACAGCTTGAGTCTATAAGAAAACTTAATTCAATGCGCAAATTTTCAGTTTCCACACTCTCTTTGGACCCAGCCTATGGCAGAAGTCAAGGCCCCTTTGGAGGAGGTCTGGCTGATGGGATTACCTGTACCGACGGAGCTGTGACCATCTGTTCAGCATGTCTCGGCTCAGGGCAGCCACCACCTGATCCATCTTCCCCTCATCTGGCAGAATGAAGAAGGCTGTGGCACTCCCCGAGTACTCCAGTTGCACCACTGTGCAGGACAGCTCCTTGTCAAACAAGTGATTATTGGCCCTAGATTGGAACATCATCAACATGTCCACGCTGACATTCTCACCTGTGTAAAACTTCTGCATTTCGGTGACATTGGAGTCAAAAGATTTTGCCCATCTTCCTGAGGAAGTAGAAGAGGGAGAGAAAGAGTGAGCAGGAAAAAGGTGGGGGGAACAGGCAAAGAATGAAGATCCATATAAGGAATTAAAAAGGAGAAATAAGGGAGAGAAATAAAAAAGGAGGGAAGAAAGGCTAATGGAAGAGAATGAATGAAAAACAGAGATAGACATAGAAAGAGAGAATAAAAGACTATAAATCTAATCTATCCCATTCCAAATAACTACAAAATGTATAGCATATCTTGGCATCAACTTAACGAAGCACAAACAGATAATTGTATAAATTCAGTTACAAAGTGCTCCTTAAAGAAATAAAGAACAATTTTAATAGCTGGAGGAATTTTAATGCTTATGGCTAGGCCATGCCAATATAATAAAAATGACAATACTACCAAAGTTAAGTTACACTTTTAGTGCTATTCCATTCAAATTATCAAAGGGATATTTTTGCAGAACTCAATAAAATATTAACAAAATTCATTTGGGAAAAATAAATTGTCATCACCCAAACTAGCTGGAGTCTTATGACTTCCGTGACAGGCACCCAAGAAAAGGGAACAATGGAGAAAATTGTTATGTATTTTTGTTTTGTATTCCCACTGCTTAGCACTGGTACTCAGTAAATTCTTAATAAATACTTATTGACTGATTGACTGATGGAGAACTTAGGTGACACAGTAGCTAGAAAACTAGGCCTGGAGTCAGGAAGACTTCAGTTCAAATCTATCTTCAGACACTTATCAGCTGTGTGACCCTGGGCAAGTCACTTAATCTCAGTTTCTTTAACTGCAAAATGAGAATAATAATAACATTTACCTCCCAGAGCAGTTGTGAGGATCAAATGAGATAACTGTAAAACATCTGGCAGATAGTAAGCTCTATTACTGTGATTAATTATTACCCAAACTATTCAGGGAGTTTTGTGCACAAATCCCCAGTGAACTCACAACATGACCTAGAACGTAAGACTTCCACAAGGACATTCATAACACAAGGAAACACTGAGAAACACAGAATATCACTCCAGAACATCAGACTCCCAGAACTACTCTCCTGCACAACAAATACCCTCACTGGCTCCCTACATGTCTCTGACAAATAGCTCTGCAATAACAGTGAGACAAGTCGGCCCAACACGGGACCAAATTCTGCTTGGTTTTACTCATTGCTTGTTAATGATGCCAGAGAGGAAGATAGGCTAGTGCCCGCCTCAGGGTTATTGCCTACAGCTGCTGCCTTCCTGCTTCTATAGTTGGCAATCGTATGGTAATTATATTCAGAGGAGAAACTTAACCTCACGTTTTGACAGTGCAGATCAGGGATGGGGAACCCGCGGGCCTCGAGGTCACATGTGGCCCTCGGCTGTTTGCTTCAGTCACGTGTGACCTCGAGGCCACAGGTTCCCCACCCCTGGTAGACAGCCACTGAAATGAAGTCTTCTTAGGTGTATCATGCACTCTAACACAAGTGAGATGGGCAGTTTTTCTGGAGCTGTAACCCATTGCTACGTGTCGCACTAGGAGGGAGTCTGGCTCCTAACTGGCTGAGACAATGGTATGTACTTTGTGCACCAGCACTAAGGGAGATTGTTGGAGGACATTCTGAAGAAGGAGGCAGGAGAGATGGATCAAGAAAGGCAAGATGTGAACTTTTGGGTGGATAATGGGAGTCCCCAGAAGCTCAAGCATGAGAGAAAGGCAACCCTAGAGCACCCACCCTGGAGTCAGGAGGACCTGAGTTCAAATGTGGCCTCAGACACTTGACACTTACTAGCTGTGTGACCCTGGGCAAGTCACTTAACCCTATTGCCTAGCCCCAAAGAAAAAAAAGAGAAAGGCAACCCTGATCATGTTCCTTGACTTGTAGGGCCTGTAACCTCAGAGATTGCTGAGAGCAGACTCCCCTTGGGACATGATTTCCTCTCTCCTTGGTTGTGCTGATGAAGTATTTTATCTTGCTTCCAATTGAAGAACTCCTTTATTACTGTGCATATTTTGTTCTATTCCAATCCTTATAACTCCCCTGATTTCTGTGAACTATTTTGCTTGGATAAATGAGTTTACTTGCTATTTGCTTTTCATGGTGGTCTTTTCTGGAACCAGCATTTTGTGGGAGGGAGAAAAGCTGGTGACATTAAGTGCAATCAGGAAAAGTGGCATGTATCCTGAGCTCCCCAAAATGTTCTCCCTAGACTTACAGATATTTAAAGTCTGCTGGATAAACTTGATTCTAGCCCAGTATCATTCTTGGACATAGATAAGCAAAGGAATAAGTACTCAACCATGGGCATCTTCCTGCTTCCTTTAAAGGCAGGAATCAGACTTCCCTGGAAAGGGATTGGTCACATTCCAGATCAGACAATCTGTCAGTGCCACAGGTCAGACAGCCATCTTTATATGTTTAGACAGCAACCACATACATATATCTTATAAAAGGGCATCTATAAGACAGTCCTATGTGGAAGTGTGCACATACACACACACACACACACGCACATGCACACCGTAGCCTGTCCCTGAGGCCTAAAATTCTACTATTAAAATTTCATTCACTTAGCTTAAAGTTTTTTAGGTAAAATGTCAACACCTCTGTGAGAGAGTGTGACCTTATCCAGTGGGTTTACCTCTAGGGCTCTGTTCCAGGCCCTCTTCTCTTTATATGCTTTTGGCGATTCCATCAACTCCCATGGGTTCAATGATCATGTCTACGCAGATGACTCTCATATGTATCCAGCATTCCTCTCCTGAGCTGCAGTCTCACCTCTCCATTTGCCTAACTAGTCATCTCTACCTGAATGTCCCAAAAGCATCTCAACTTTCCTATCTTTCCCTCTAAACCCTCTCCGCAGCCCCCGTTCTTCCAGGTCCACAAACTCAGAGGCATGGTCAACCCTTCATCTCATTCACCATCCCCTATATTTAATTAGTGGCTAAGTTTCCTTGATTCTACCTCTACAAGACCTCTTGCTTCTGTCTTCAATTAACACTTATAAACACCATAAGTCAAGTACCCATCACCTACTGCCTAAACTAGGGCTGGGGAAACCTATGGCCCTGAGGTCACATGTGGCCTTCTAGATCCTTAAGTGCGGTCTTATGACTGAATCCAAATGTCATAGATCTGGTTCTGTAACATTTGAATTCAGTCAAAAGGCCGCACTTAAGAGTCTAGAAGGCCACGTGGCCTCAAAGCCATAGGTTCCCCATCCCTGGCCTAGAATATTTCCAAGTTTTCCAACAGGCCTCCCTGCATCTAACCTCTCTCCTCTCCCATTTGTCCTTTTATGCACAACTGCATATTCCTAAACTGGTATTCCTAAAACATAGATTTGACCATGCTACTCCCAAGCTAAGAAGCTTTAGTGGTTCCCTACTTCTTTTAGGATAAATTACAAGCTCCTCCGTTTAGTATTTAAAGCCCTACCTATCTTTCTAATCTAATCATAATCCCTCTCATATACTCAGCCTTCCAGTCAAAATGTCCCTCTTGCTGCTCCCATAATCAATAGTCCCTTCCCCCTGGCCATTTCCCACACCTAGAATGCTGTCCCTTCTTACCACTGCTGTTTGGAATTCCTAGATCCTTTCAAAACTCAGCTTAGGTAGCACCTGCTACAAGAGACATTTCCTGATCCCCTCCCCCCAGGAATTAGGACTACCCCTAATTACTTTAACTTAGTTGTATTGTATATTTATTTGTAACTTACCTTTGTTGTATCCATCTAGAAGGGAGAATTGTCCTTGAGGCAGGGATGGCCTCATGTTGGACTTTCCGTCCTTAGAACCTAGCACACTGCTTGCCACATTGTAGGCATTTAATATATTCTTTTTGAACTAAATTGAATTATCAGTCATTGACATCTTAGGATCTTATGATTTAGAGCTAGAAAATAACATTAAGAGACCGTCTACTTCATCCCCCTCAATTGCCAGGTGAGGGAACTGAAGTAGGATTAGCTAAGCACAAGGTCCAAGGTCACACAGGTAGTAACTATCAGAGTCAGAACTTAGAGAGCCGGGTCCCTTATCGCCAAATTCAATGCTTCTTCCACCACATAGAGCTCCCTCTCAGTGTGAGTAGGCTCAGCATATATGTTCACAAGAACAAGTTTTGAGAACAAAAATAATAATTATTATCATAAAAAGCTACCATTTATATATGCTTTACATACATCATCTCATTTGATTCTCACAACATGGGTGAGGTAGGGGCTATTATCCCATTGATAGATGAGGAAACTGAGGCTCAGAGAGCTTCAGTGACTTGCCTAGGATCACACAACTAATAAATATTGAACTCAGGTCTTTGTGATTCCAATTCTAGGATTCTATCCACTATACCACTGGATATCTCATGGATAAGAGACGGGTCAGGGAGATCAAAATATGAGGGTACTGGTTGACTGAACAACAAGAAGTAAAGGTGAAGAAAGTACAGACTGGGAGCTGACACAGGCAAATTTTGTCTTCACTGCTAGTCCTGGGGCTGGCCATGAGCTTCAGTGTTCTGGGAGGATTGTTGGATTGCGGAATAAGGACCCTGTATCCTTGTTAGTGGCCCAAAGCCCAACCTGTCCGTCGCTCCCTCCATAACCAGAGATGTAGAGACAGTGAGGCTACACTGAGTTAACCTACGAGTACCTGCCCTGCCCATCTGCCCATCACTTAACAGAAGGGCTGACTTTCAGTTACACTCAGTTACGTCCCAATAATGCCATCTGTATGTTATATTTTCCCATAGTTACTGACTGAGCCAAAATCTAGCCTTGAATCATAGAATGTTAGAACTGGAAGGACTATTATAATATTAGAGTTTGGAAGGGCTACAGGGACTATCTAATACAATGACCCCATTTTAGCAATGGGGAAATTGAAACCCAAATTGGGGAAGAAACGTGCCCAAGTCATTGATTGGCAAATCGGGGACTAGAACCCAGAAAACCTGACTCAACAACTCAACAAATTTAAATTCAGTGCCTACTGTGTGGAGACAACTGGGCTCCATGATGGGAGAGATACAGACTTCATATAATGTAGACATCCCTGCCCTTGTGTAGCTCAGGGCCTACTAGGGAATATGACATACAGACAGATGGACAGACAGACAGACAGATAGATAGATAGATAGATAGATAGATAGATAGAGAGAGAGAGAGAGAGAGAGAGAGAGAGAGAGAGAGAGAGAGAGATAGATAGATAGATAGACGGACAGACGGACAGACGGACAGACGGACAGACGGATAGATAGATAGATAGATAGATAGATAGATAGATAGATAGATAGAT